>NW_026937335.1:0-8002 GCF_032062105.1 Saccostrea cuccullata | reverse complement strand
ATGAGTATTCGCTGAGAAAACCGTGATGGAAATTGGTACATACAGACACACAGATAAACAGAAAGTTGACGTTGTTTTCATACAAAAATAATTGTCACTTTTTGACCTGCAAAAAAGCCCCAATCATCTACTATAGATTCCAAAATATGCGAAGAAAATTTGTTACAGACAGACCAAACAGCTGACAAAACACGGGGAAAAAAATAAGGAGCTGGGATAATTCCTGTAATTGTTTGATTGACGGGACAATGTTATAAATTGTATGATTCCTTTAATTTTTAAATAAAATTGACCACAACTCAACAGATTGCAATTTTAATGTCATCAGTATTTAAGTGTGTGTTGCATTGCGAACCACAACCATATTTCAGTATAATCTTTCTGTACATACAAGCAATTAATTATCAAATTATGGTTTAGGTTCAGAATCAACACGTGGTGTACTAGAAAGTTAAAAATCATAGCCCTCCAACATTTTCCCATATACTCAATGTTAAAGCGGTTAGGGTCTATTTTTGATCATTTATTCCAATATTATCCTAACTTTTTTCTCCCAAGATAAATACATAGCACAAAATTAGACATTTTAAAAATAATGAAAGTAAGTTTAAAATTGTTGGCAATCTTATTTCATTTTTCAAAAAAAACAGGGGCCCAAAAAACAGCCTTGGGGAAAACCCTCTCCTTTATATGCGGGTTTCCAAGATAACTTCGCTTACCCCTGAATTCACAATCCGTGTTCCTCTAAACAATTTTTTTCGTCTGTATCTTTTATTATATTTATATCCAATATCGTGAAATTAACAGTCATCATTAATATGACCCTCAGTGGGTAATTTTAAAATCAATAAATGTATAAATAATTTTTCTCCCTTATTACAGCATATCCAAAATCACGAAATTAATTAACAGTCATCATAAACCCGATCCGCAGTGCATGGGTAATGTCAAAATTGATACATTGTAAATGTCTATAGATATGTTTTCTCCATACAAAATTATATCAAAAAAACATCGTAACATTAATTTATAAATCCCCCCCGCAATCACGGCGCTTGACGTTTTTAACCTTTCTTTTCATGAATAACAAGATGTGTTTGTGAAACACTGATGCCCCCGTATGGCAACATAGCAAAGATTAAAATTTTCTTAAACGCAAATTTAATTAATTGCTGCCAAAAGTAGGGAATTCTCACTGGAAAACAAGTGTAAAATTTGAAAGTAAGCCAATGTTAAATTTTTTCAATAAGTACAAAAATCTCCAAGGTCAAGGTCAAAAGGTCAATGTAATTGGTATCAAATGAAAGGTCTTGCCACATAGAATACCTATGTGACTGTTCAGAAGTTATGACCAATGTTAATTTTTAAAAAAAGTTCTTGTTATCAAATGAAAGGTTTTGTCACAAGAATTAAATATGTAAAGTATGAAAGCACTAGCCCTAACCCATTAAAAGTTATGGGCGAAATTTACTTTTTCAAATCTCAAAAGACAAGGTCAAAGGGTCATAGTTCTTGGTATGCAGTGAAGGGTCTTCACAAGAATTACAAATATGAAGTATATGAAAGTCCTATGCCTTACCGTTCAAAAGTTACGGCCAAGGTTAAAGTTTTTTCACAAGTACAGTAAACTACAAGGTCAAGGTCAAAGGGTCAAAGTTGTTGGTATCCAATGAAAATTCTTTCAACAAAAATTACATATGTGAAGTATAAATGTCCTGGTATCTACTGTTCAAAAGATATGACCAAAGTAAAAGTTTAAATTTTCATGTAAAAGTTTGTCAAAGTCCAAGCTCTTTGTGAGATTGGTGAAATATGAAAGTCATAGCTCCACTTAATCAAAAGTTATGGGCAAGGTTAAAGTTTTTGCGGACAAACAAACAGAGAGACAGAGAGACAGACAGACAGACGGACGGACACGACAAAAATATATAACCCCGAAACTTCGTTTACGGGGGCATGAAAATGTCCCCTATGCCGTAATAATTATGGTATAATAGCCCTGGGGGTTTCTAATATTCTCATTCATGAAAAGAATAATTAACGAGGTGGGGTGTGGCAGTCATTTTTAGACTATTTTTATCTCCTTTAAAAGGAGAGCTCCAAAGAAGAAAAGAAAATGATCAAATTCTAAAACTAAAATGTATGAATTTTCTCTTTGTGAAATGACAGTAGACAGCTTAAGTTACCGTATCTAAAAAAATAAGTTAAATTGGGGGTTTAAATTTTTGATTAATTTGTTGACCCCCAGCCTCCTTAAAGGTTAAAAACGTCAAACGCCTGTGTCCGCAGTGCACAATGTCTATATTGACGTGTTCTTTTTCAATAGAACCAGTCAAGTTACTTAAGATATGTTTGTATAAAATAACAATTACAAAGGGGAGAAACAGCTAAGGGATATTTTTTTTCACTATTTTCTTTTGGTACCGATATAAGTAAGTAAGTAAATGGTTCATTATAGTGACATGCGTTATGTACAACTACAACAACTGTCAGCAAATATACATATAATAGGAATTTTAAAAACCCGGCCCATGGGCCTATATGTCACTTTTAACAATATAACATTCATTAAGGGTAAAAGATATTCCATTGCGTTTTTAAAATAATAATAGACTGTTTGTAAGTATATGCTGAATATATGAATTTTCCGATTTCTTGGGAAATTTACTAAAAGAAAATTTTGGGTTTGTCTAAATCTGACATTTTGATACAAAAGAATTGGGTTAAATAATACTTAAAAAAAATTGCTCTAAGATTTGAATATGATGTACAATGAAGCAAAAAGTGGCATTCAATTCTGCACTATTTGAAGAACATAGAGTACGAGTCTGTCTGATAAAGCCTCCCCCTTATACCGTCCTGTTTCTATTCTTATACGTGACACACCGCATCTAAATTGAGCAAGTATAGAACGATGACACTTTGGGATATCATTACATGTTCGGTTTGAAAATCCATACGGTGTAGAGCGATAATCGTCATCGAATAATAACCAGAGATAATGTTTCGACAAAAATGACCCGGTCATAATTTCGACATAAAAATGACCCTTTGCATAAAAAACTTTCATCACCTAAAAGTTTGAACCACATGAAGAAAAATGACCTGTAGATTAATGTGTAAAAATTGTAGGGGGTGGAAAAAAAAAATTTAATAAAGAAGCATATTGGCCAAAATACTTAGCCTAGATTATTGGGAAATAAACTGATGATATGTTGATCTCATAACATTATACAATTATAGCTATATTTTCAAGGTCAATGCAATGATTCAGAATCTAAAGGAGTAAAAGATTTATCAAGCCTTAAGGGTCAGGTAAACATTGTTTTTTGATGGTGGAAATCATGAAACTGACAGAAAAAAAATCAGCAGTATTATATATATTGTATGTCCTGCCACTTGAAAAAGCAGAGGGGATATAGTAATAGGGATGTAATTTACCATTCCATATATAGCTTGAGGTATCCATCTCTTATCCGCAAATCCTTCATATATAAGAAGGATGTTGTTTGTGAAACAGCTATGCCCCTGTATGGCAACATAGTGAAGATTCATACTTTATTAAATGCAATTTAAATATATTGATACCCAAAGTAGGGTCTTCTCACAAGAAATACAACTGCAAAATAGGAAAGCCCTAGCACCACTTGTTCAAAAGTAATGGCTAAGGATAAGTTTGAAGGTAGGAGTGGAACTTTAGAAGTTCAAAGTTGATGGTTTCTTAAGAAAATGTTTAATGTAACAAGGATTACATATGTGAAGTATGAATACCCTACCCCTTACCGTTCAAAAGTTATGACCAAGGTAAAAAAAATCATAAGTACGGAAATCTCCAAGGTCAAGGTCAAAAGGTCAAAGTTTTTAGTATCCAATAAAAGGTAATGCCAAAAAACTACCATATTTGAAGTATGAGAGTACTAGTATCTACCGTTTGAAAGTTTGGCCAAAGTCAAAAATTTGGCATTTTTGTGAGAAATCAGAAGACTCCAAGGTAAAGTTCAAAAGGTTTCAAAATTTGGTAATCTTACAAAGATAAAATTGTTGCTCACAAGAATATAGCCATCTAAATATGAAGTCATAGCTTGCAATAAATGAAAAATTATGGTCAAGGTTAAGGTTTTTGCGGACAAACAAACCACCAGATAAGACAGATTGACATACAGACGGACACGATAAAACTATATACCCCAAATCTTCAATTACGGGGACATAAAAAGAAATGGTCTTCAATTAACTTTTCATACTGATATACATTATAAAACATAAACAAATAAAAATGTTTGTTGTTGATTTTTCATATAAATTCTATAAAATATTCTCAAAATTAAATTAAAAGGGTGAAATTAAGCGAATAGAAAAAATAAGGGTGGAAACACTATCTGGGAAAAGTCTTTGTCACAAGATTTCAAACTTTTCAAAATGATAAATTAGTACTTGATTATCAATCAGTTAAAATATCATGATATGTTTCCTTGTTTTTAATCTAGAACAAGCTGTGAAACTTGGTATGGTATTTACATACTGCGACTTCACATTTCAAATATTTTTTAGGATCTTGTGTAGTAAAGAGGAATATATAAAAATCACAAAAATACTTCTTCAAACATCATCATTTTATAAACTTTATTAACTGAATATTTTATCAAGAATAATTTCTTATTCAATTAGCATAAAAGATTAAGTCCACTATTAACATAAAATAGTCAAATGAACTCTATTACTTTTCATAAAGTATAGCTGCATTTTTGTTAAATATTTTTAGAAGTCTTTGTCACAATATTTTCAATCTTTAATATGATGAAGAACATAGCCAAATGATTACAAAAAGTGATTAAAATATATACCTTTTGCCCCTCTAACTAATGCTTTAATCACGGCAGGTGAACATAATGATAGTACTTGTGTGAAGGTTCCATTTAATTCAATATTTTTTGTACAACCTATAAGCAAATTATTGGAAAAGGTATAGAGTTTATTGCTATTTTTTGCTTTCATTTATTATTATTTTTTTGTTTTATTAACATGTAATGTTCTTTGGGGGGGGGGGGGGTAAAAAATTTCCTCCTCTTTTCGGTTCTGTAGGAATCGGATTTGCCAAACTTAAACAAGCTAAAAGTTGAAATGACGGAAAATTGTTATTTTCCTATAAAAGAGTATTTAAACCTGATTTTTGCATGGTTTGATTTCTCAAAACAAGTGGAATATCATTCTTTAAGCAACCATTAATAGGAAATATAAAAAAAAAATTATTTTACTTGACAATTAAAGAATCTCTTTTCAAACACGGTTCATATTGAAAGACTACGTGAATCTCTTAATTATTTCATACGACTTTTTGTATTTTTCTGGTTACAGAAAATGCATAAAATTAGTTTTCTGCTCTGTAAAAAAGATATCATAGAGCGTATAATTTGTATCACTTTAAAGGGGGTCATTTTTTCAATGGGGGTCATTATTTTATAGGACTAACATATAAAATAATGACCCCCCTTGCAGAGTTTTTTCTACAAAAAATGATTTTTTTCTACAGGGTGGGGGTCAATTTTTGTCGTTGAAAAATGACCCCCCGGTCATTATTCGATGGGGGTCATTATTCGTCTTTACAACGGCTCGGTAAGTTCTAAGTTTTGGGACGTTTTGGAGATCTTCATTCCATGCGTTAAAAATTTTCGACGAAGTTTTTCTTCCACTATGGTTAAGTTTTACCAAATTTTAAAGTTGGCTATAACTTTTGAACAGTTGGTGCTACATGCAGGGCTTTCATACTTTACTTATGTTTTCTTCTCAGAAAATATCTTGGGTAAAAAAAATTTGATCCTGATTTTGGAATTTGACCTACTTTTGAACGTTGGTCACAGGTGCTTAGGTTCGACCTACTTTTGAACCTTGTATATAAACTTTTGAGCAATTGGTGCTAAGGCTTTTATGTTTCACAAATGTCGTTTCTAGTATTTTAGAAGTTCTCTATTCAGCATAGACCGACATTTTCACTCACCCACACAAGCAAAATCTCATCTAAAAATAAAAAAGTAACATAAGTAACATGTGAATATGAAACTTCTGGATTTTGGCTTTGAAATTTCACTGAATGAAAATTTTTATACAGTTGTTTTGCGTGTTGTATCATTCATAGAATTTTCGATACTTGTTCTGCACACAAAAATTTGGAAGAATATTTCTTAATTTGATTTAATGTGGCTCCAGCATGTTTATTTCAGCTAGCAGCTGTACGATTTTCAAATGCAAACACTGAACAGTTTCCCCCTTGTACATGTAACAACCATTATATAGCTCTTTTATAAATAACATAAGGAAAATTTTGCTCTACATCACCGCTTTACTAGCAGCCTCTGAAACACAGTAAATGTATAGTCAACGAGGTTAAGATGTACTAACAATGGACTTAGATCGATTAGTACACGTACCCTCGTCTTTGATCTACATGTAGTAACTTATCACCATGGTACCTGAAATATTTCTAACAATATCCAAAATCTAGGTAATTCTGTCAAGGGCGGGCTCTTATGGCGAACGAATGTGTTATTCTGGTAAAAAAACGACATGCTGTTTTTTTTTTTTGATGAGAAAACGTAGAGTTGGCGTTTTTAGATGACCATGCAAACATTATGATATCTCTAAAAATTAATAGTAAGACATATAATACTGGGGGTCAAAGTATTAAATCTTCATTTTTTTAAGTTGATTGTCTTCGCGCCTTTGCCGACCGTAGTTCTTAACTTTTTAAATAAAAATAATACCCAGAAAAATGAGTGCGAAAGATTACTGATTCGCTTTTACAAGATTAAAAAAGATGTATTCTATTTACTTTACTATCGTCCGTCCAGGCCATATATAATTAGTGTTATTGTATTCGATCACATGACTGAAAGTAGAAGGCGGAAGGGGGTGGAGAGCTTTTGTATCTTTGAAGATTTTAAAATTCAAAGCTAAATACTAGTATATATTATATTTTTCATCCGCTTTTACAACCCAATTTTATTCGAACATTACTACAACATCTTGATTTCACTGTACGATAACTCGAACATTACCACATCACCTCGATATCACTGTACGATAATTCGAACATTACCACAACACATCGATTTCACTTTACGATAATTCGAACATTACCACAACACCACGATATCACTGTACGCAATTCGAACATAACAACACCTCGATTTCACTGTACGATAATTCGAACATACACTGTAACAACACCTCGATTTCACTGTACGATAATTCGAACATTACCACAATACCTCGATATCACTGTACGATAATTCGAACATTACCATAACACCTCGATATCACTGTACGATAATTCGAACATAACAACACCTCGATTTCACTGTACGATAATTCGAACATTACCACAATACCTCGATATCACTGTACGATAATTCGAACATTACCATAACACCTCGATATCACTGTACGATAATTCGAACATTACCACAACACCCCGATATCACTGTACGATAATTCGAACATTACCACAACACCCCGATATCACTGTACGATAACTCAGAGTGAGAGGAGATAACCAGCCTTTCAATGAAGAATGGACATTAATCTTCAACAGTATATTCTGATCAAAATCTGCCATCGTCAGTAAAAAACAGTGTAGAGGTACTGTGAGAAATGAACTCATTATAAATGTTTGGATAAGGAGGGGAGGGGCTTCCAGGTTATAGGTGCCTGGTCAGGCAAAAAAAAAAAATTAAATTAAATTAAGGTTTCCAGATCTTCTGATTTATTCAATAAAATATGTTCAAAAACAATTTATTCGTCGGTTTTTGCATACTTTATTTTTTCTGTCAAATTTAACAACGACTGATAACAACATAGACTATAAATAAATTAACAATATATGAGCTCCTTATTTTTCTAAAAGAGCTCCTCATTGAGTATAAGTAGAATAAAAATTCATCAAAAACCCATTCTGCAAAATACTGCCTCGTTGTAGAGTTTCCATGCACCAACAAATGAGTAACCA
>NW_026937334.1:0-7926 GCF_032062105.1 Saccostrea cuccullata | reverse complement strand
AAAATCCTAAGAATAGTGAGAAAAATCATTACTGTGAACATTGTTATTATCTGTGTTGTTTTGGTTTGAGTTGAGATCCCTGTTTGGAATACACACTGTATTAACATTATGAAAATTAACTTCATTAATCAGTCTAGACGAACTCCAAAAACGGAGTGAACTCCAAAAAAGAAGTCTTTGGCTCCGTCATGCATTGCGGCAAAATGGCTTCCGGTGTAAACAAACGATAGATTGTCGTTCGCTTTCTCTACAAATACGACTGAGTAATGGCTGTATTTAGTAAACTGTGACTGGATTTCAATTTTTGTTGAATAAATAATTGTACCCATTAAATTATTAAGTGGTTATTGACTTATTTATCGCTCTGTATTCTTGCATAATAGTGATTTGGGATATACGTACGACCATGGGATTCAATAAAGTCGGTAAGAATTAATTTTCTAACTTAATTTATTGTCCCCTTGATTTAAATTTTATGCCATACCTACGTACTATAAATATGCTTAAATTTTACTTCTAAGACACTTACATATATCGTATTTTTATTTTATAAAAAACCGCACAATTTTGGCGGCGGAGCAGAGATATTAACAGGTTCGATTTGAGAAGACTTTTTTACCGTAATTTTAAAAGAATTTTTAAGTTCTTAAACTCATAGATTATAATTCTAAAAATGTCTATTCATATGTGAAAACATTAGGTATATAGCGATGGTGATAACTAACGCTCTCAATATTCAGATATCATACAGGATTATATGACGAAATAATATTACAAATACGTAAAAATTCAGTCAATGTTAAACAGTTACAACATATGTATTACATTGTTCAATTTTACATATTTTCCCCTTTTATTATATATTTAATTCCCAAACGTTTATTTTTCTTTGTATTTGATCTAACTTGAAACGTGAACTTTCTTCAAAAAAGCCTCGGAGGAAATGTGGAAACTCATGTAACTGGATTCTTATATGTAACTGTCTCTCCCACCATGATCGATAGCACTATAGACGCAACTTTCTGCTATTGCAATTAGCGCGCATCATGGAAAATATGCCAGCAGAGCTATTGCTATTCATAACGCCATGTTCACTGAATAACGTTGTTTATATCTTAATTAAAACCATCAATTCAGTACTTTTTTAATTATTGGTAAGATGTATTTACAATCGTTTTGTCCGCCGTCACATTATGTCCGCCGTCACGAAATGTCCGCCTCTTTTTCGGAAAAATCGTCACGTTATGTCCGCCGTCACGAAATGTCCGCCTCTTTTTCGGAAAAATCGTCACACTATGTCCGCCGTTACAAAATGTCCGCCTTTCTCCCCCAAAAATAGTAATATTATGTCCGCCACCAAGAAATGTCCGCCTTTTCCCCCAAAAAATCGTCACACTATTTCTACCGTCACGAAGTATCCGCCGATCATCCAAAATTGTCGTCACGTTATGTCCTCCGCTACAAAATGTCCGTCCAAGATTGAAAATAGCGTTTTATTTTTTCTTTTCGGTGTTTAATATATGTATCTTTAACCAAACTGGTAATAATGTATGCCATCAGAAATATCCACCAAGAAAAATTAATAATAACGGTCTGTTTTATCTAATTTGCTACAAATGATTTCATTGAACAACATTGTTTCGATCAATTAATGGAGATTATTTTAATTTCTCTAGATTGTTTACGGTATTTGAGAATTAGCAAAAATGAAATATAAATAAAATTAAAATTGAATAAATAATCGGGTAAGAGTTGTATCTGATCGAATCCTGATTGACGAATTTTGAAGCGCAGAGAATATTAGCATTAGTAGGTACATGTTTATATTTCCTAAGGATTTTCATTATATGTAAAATTTTAATTCTCACAAATACGATTTTTTTGCTGCAGCAGACAAGGATAAAGCATGTTTTATAGTGTGCCAAAATAAGGAGAAATGCAATTTAGCGGATCTGAATGGGATGGGGGGGTCAACAGTCCCTCCTTTAAGATATGCTAGAGAAAGAGATTCCAAATATATTTTGTGTTTTAACCTAAGTACCGGTAATTGTCTCGTGAAAGGCTACTTATAAAATTGATGTATGAAAAAAATCGGTTGTTCAAATAAAATACGCGCCTGCAATATTGCATGCACTGTTCAGGCACGTAGCATCTTTTTTGAAAGTGGGGGGGGGGGGCGCCAACCTGAGAAATTTTTTTTTTACTTACCTAAAAAAAATGTTGACAAGCAAAAAAAAAAAAAATTATTGACCAAACTCAAAAATCCTATTTCGTGGGGGGGGGGGGGGCAACTTTTTTCAAGGTCAACTTCCTTTCACTTCCAATTTTTTCCTATATTTCCTTGCTATTAATATACTGTGTTAAAAAGTGTGGGGGGGCAACCGTCTTATCAAAAAACATTTTCTATAGTAAAGTTAATGTTGGGGAAAAAAGTGGGGGGGCAGCCCCCCCCTGTTGCTACGTGCCTGTTGTTTTAATGTGACATATTTATAGATTTCTATGATATATTTTATTAATAACAAATCAAGTAATATCAGTATTTTGCCTCTCATAACAGGAACATTGTGGTTTCCCGCTTGAGTCAAAATGTTTTTTTTGTTTTAAATACCTAACTAAAAGGTTTTGTGTAGATATGACGAGTTTAAACAAAAGTTCGAGCAACTATCACTTGTGTCGAAATTTCCGGGAATTATAAAAAAAATAAGTTATACTTGTGTATTATGTACTTGATTTGTAATTTTATAGGTATTATGTATTTCCTTTTCATTTACCGAAAAGTTCGGTAAAATAAATGGGTATATACGTCAAGTGCGACTTTTCTACGTCTGTATTCATTGGTATCTTTTCGAATAATTGAATGGCCCTTAAAAGGGCCGTTTATTGTCAACTCCTATGAGCGACTCTTGATGGTCTTGCTTATTGACAGCAAGAAAAGGACTGTTCCCGCCTGGTTGAAGTGGATCTCATCGGGAAGGTAATGTCTTGGAAATTTGACATCTATTCTGATATAAGTACTGCCAAGAATTTTCTTCATCTTATTGTTAACAGTCGTACGCCTTGCATCAAACTCTTCACGCTGCAGAGGGAATCGAAATTTTCCTCTAGAAACAATCTCTGTGAAGAAAATTTCAGGTTGTCTGCAGCTGGGACTTAAGTCTTTAATTTGGTCAAAAAGGCTTGTCAGACAGTCAATGACTGTAGACGCCTCGACTCCACTGGAAATGTGGTTTCCCCCTAAGCACACTACAACGATGTCCCAGTTGTATCTCAACATCTTGGAGATGATATTTGGACAATAACCGATTTATTTCCGACGCGGAATTAAAACAGGCACAGTTTAAAGTCATAAGAAACGTCGGGATATTTAAGTTCAAAATAATAAAAAAAAAGAACGTAAATAACAGATATCATGTAAATCTATCTACCCTTAATCTCGTATTTGTATTTTTTTTTTACCTCAAATAAGCTATATATAGCTTTAACCTTTTTTTTTGAATCCGTATGTATTTGTCGTTAAGAGTTACACTAATTATATCTCATTAGAATATTTCATATTTAGTGGTATCTATTTCTATTGCAAAATAAATTATTCTAAAATCATGAAGAAAATAACGGCAAAAAAGAGAACCTTCTCTTAAGTTAATTCCACCCTCCTATGATGTCATAGGTTTTTGAAAAAACTGTTTTTAGTTTAAATTAATACCTGATAGAACAATATCTTTTGGAGGAATGCTTTTCAATAGGTGTAATGATAAATATTGTAAAGTAAAAGAATTTAAAATAAGCATTTTTTTATTTAATCAATTATTCAATCTTTAAAAAATGTTGACAAGGGCAATAACTCCTGAGGTCTCTTCATTCGGGCATTTGCTTTACTATACTTCTAATGTAACATAGTTTCCCTGATATTCTCAATTCAAAATTATCCTAGGAAGTATTTAGGAACATACAGCATCAGAAATATGCATTTTACCAGTTTTTACATATTTCTCATAATACTGTTTACAAAAAATGTGCGATATTGTTGTTGACATATACTTCTGTTTATTTCTGTCTCACACCTTAAATAATAGGCGACCTATACATTTTTTGCAATTGAAAAATTTAAAATTTATTAAATAAAAATAAGTGCAGTTTTTGTACTTTGAACCATTAGAATTGCGAGGGTGGAAATAACTTAAATGGTTATTTTATTTTCATTAACACTATATAAAGATAATCATGACTTGTGCTAAAGTAGGAGATTAAAAAGAATACATGATTTTTAGCGATCTAATTATATAACTGTAACAATAAATTATCTTTTTAAACATTACTGACTTTCAACGGCATAAAAGGGTACTTAGGTATTGTCTGTTGCCTAACCCATTAGGCTTTCCAACGAAGCATTGTGCAAAGCAACGCTATATCCATTACTCTATACAATGTGTGTTTTTTTTAACAAAATGTCCCGACTTTTGATGTTTATTCATTTTTTTTTTTTTTGCACAATAATAAAATATTTATAAAATTATAAATTTATTCTAAAGCCCAGTTTCTTGCAATATCATTGTGATATAAGCAATATTAAACAAAGTCATTATATTTTTTTTCCATAAATGATTGATGTTTTGATTACATTTTCAAAAATTAGTTCGTGAGGTTTTTGTCTTTAGAAATGAATCTATGGAATTTTATAAATCAAACAAAACAAACAGAAATCTCCAAAATCATGAATATTAGTGCCTAAGATTTTGAAAAAAAGGTACTCATATCCCGATCTCCCCGGAAAAAGACTATTTTTTTTATTAAAAATGTCAAAATATATGTCATAAATGACTACAGAGACAAAATGAGGATGCTGACTGGAAATATTGTGTACGTGACTCTCAGAACACATAAATATTACGTTATATTACGTTTTATTGAAAACTACTGCTGATGTTCAAACTTTAAGAATGTCTGTCATAAAAAACAACTGATTAAGAATTACATAAACTTTCAAGATTTATTACGGGTTTGTAACCCTTTATTTTCAAATTATTAAATATATTATGCATTTCTTATATTTGAAATGCATATGATTAAAATAAATCATTTTGTCTAATAAAACTATTTATTTTCTGTCTTCAAATGTACAAAATACAGGTTAATCCAAGATGGGATGTAATTACTGTAGTAAAATTATTATATAAACATTTATTGTTATTTGCAAGAGGGAATAGGTGGAATTGAGATTTTTAAAAAGTGGGAATAGGTAGAAGACACCGGTGGAAGACGTCGCACTGATTGAGGGGCATGTCAAAATTACATCACACGCAACCGAGATACCCCCTTTCAGGTAGAGACGGGATGTGTACAATACATTTAATGACACCTGTGATTTTAAAACTATGAAGCCCTTTTCAACATACACCTGAGATTCACACCTTTTGTTTTATAGCATGGGAAAAATTTTAACTACAATTCAAATACAATGAAATTGCATTCAATTCCTGAGTTTCAGGAATTCTGAAATGCGTTCAACGTTCTCTTTTCATGTATTTTTTAAAATATATATGACTGATTCAATTCATAAACAATTATATACGTCAAAACTGCTTCTTATTTCATTCTTGGAGCAAAAAGTTACAAATTTTAACCATCATGAAGAAAATATTAGAAAAAAAACACCCCCTAACTAAAGATGCTAAAAAACAAGAAATTGCATGCATTGAATAATCCGACAGATGCATCAAAACAAAGTCTATGAGAAAAAGTAACTTAACTCAGGTATTTATAAAATTAAAGACTGAACTATTTCGCTTAGAAATATAAATTTTTGATTTTAACCAATTTGTATTTTATTTTTACATTTAAATAATAACATTATGCAGTATATGTACATTATCCCTAACACATCAATACACATTGGTTAAAATTGAAAAATTATAAACAATTAGAGGATGGTAATAGAAAAACAACTTAAATTCATCATCAATCTGTTTTAATTATTTTACAACATACATGCTGGTATTGTTTGTTTAATACTTACCCGATAGTCTTCATTTTTCTTTTCAACCTGTCACGTGGCGCAGCAGGGGTCAAGTAAATAAAGATACCTACCTGCGGCCAGGTGCGACCAAGCAACGCATTCCCCATTGGATGAGTAAATATGTGATCATTTGAAAATTTAGAAAGTGGTTTGTTCTAGTCGGTAAAGGCATGGGGCACGTTTTACAAATGAACTTACGACTAAGACCATTTTTTTCCCTAAATTTTGCAAAATTAAGAATTCTCTTCAAAATTATTTTATTAAAGAGTATATATATACACAGTTAAAAAGTGTCAATTTTCTAAAAGAAAGGGCGTACTTTTATGAAGGCGGACATTACGAGACGATATTTACAATCCGGAATATTGAAAGACATTTCTTAACGGCGGACACAATGTGATCAGTGACGAGTTTACCGAGAAAAGACGGACATTTCTTGGCGGCGGACATAATCTGACGATTTTTTTTTTGAAAGAAAGGCGGACTTTTCCTGGCGGCGGACAATATTACGATTTGTTTTAGAAGGTATGTGGGTATTTTGTGGCGGGGGACATAATATTACGATTTGTCGGGGAAAAAAGGGGGACACTTTGTGGCGGCGGACATAACGTGACGATTTTTCTGAAAAAATGGCGGACATTTCGTGACGGCGGACATAATGTGACGGCGGACAAAACGTGTGACAATTTTTCCGAAAAAGAGGCGGACATTTCGTGACGGCGGACATAACGTGACGATTTTTCCGAAAAAGTGGCGGACATTTCGTGACGGCGGACATAACGTGATGGCGGACAAAACGTGACTCAACACCCTCTAAATAGGTATCCCAGTCTAAATTAGGTACAAAGTGTGAAAAGCGGTCGCCTGCCGGTGTTTCAGGGTTCTCGGAGAGCCAGTTTACCACGATATCTCTAATATCTTGCTGATTAAGGTCGATTTGTAAATAATTAGAGAGCGATTGTGCAACTGAATGAAAGAGACAGCTACCGTCTTTAGGAATATCCCCAACGGGAATTAAATTTCGTTCAAGCGCATTTCGAACCAAATCGTCATGGGCTGTATCGGTTCTCGAGAGGCTCGGTCCTTTAAGTTGGTTTACTAAATTATCAGAAAGATAGAAATCCGATATATGCGGGAAATTATGGAAGGCAGTGAACAGGGAACTTTGCTTTCGCGGCAACAAAATTTATTTAATTTGTGTACACAGTTTGGATCCGATTTTCGGGGGGCATTTCTCATTGTTACACTCGCACAACGCATCAAGCCTTAATCGATGACGTTTTTGTCTTTTTAACAGTTCTTCGGAACGTGAAATTGCTGCTATGTTTTGTACATTTATCCAACGCGACACCCCACTGGAAAACCTGATTTTGTTAGAAAAACGCGTTGTGTTTTGTGCCGATTATTTTTTTCCCCTTTTTGAACCGCGGCCTAGCTTTATTGTAATTTTTCCGAGTTTGGGATTTTACGAACACTTCGTCGCCCACACTATAGACACTAACTTGATGTTTTTTGAAATGGTGCTTTATCATGGTTTTTTCGCGTTTTTCGATGCCAGTAGGGCTGCCTTGCGAATGGCGGACTGCTTTTTCAACTCTTTCGAAACATTATTTGAAACGGTTGGTCCAAGACAGTAGACTTACGCACACGATTAGATTCCCGTCCTTGATATACGTAAAATGGAGAAGCCTTTAAAGAGGAGTGATACTCCTCATTGCGCAACATCGCGTATTTAGATAAATCTTGAACCCAGTTCGAATCGCTTGTTTTTAGTAGGTCGTACTTAAGTTTTTATTTCCAGGATTTTTGAGACGATTCAATTTTACCTTGACTTTGCGGGTAATACGGTCGGCTTTTGATAATTTGACAACCCAATACCTCGGTCAACCGGGTACCGAACCATGGAATTCGCG
>NW_026937333.1:0-7970 GCF_032062105.1 Saccostrea cuccullata | reverse complement strand
CATAGTGGGATATAGTTATGAATCCATTTACTTGTACATCGTATTGAATGGAAATCCAAAGGTGACAACTGCATCAGAAGCCTCGAGGAGCTCGGCCTACCGGACAGGAACTAACACGTTAGTGGTACGCCTCGATCAAGCTGATACAGTGTGGATCAAACGACAAGGAGGTACCGGATATTATTCAGACAGTGTTCCGATCACCACTTTCTCTGGTGTACTTATTTAATCCATTCTTGCATAAAGATGCTTATTTAATGTAGTTTAGTTTTGGCTAAATTGTTATCGTTTAAATGGCGCATGTATTGATTAAGATTTCAAATCTCTATAAAGTAAGATTTTACTTTATTGTTGCATACACTTTTTTCAAATTTTAATAAAATAAAACAACAACCTAACTTTGACGGTTTTTAGGATATCAAAATTTGACTATTTGTCTAAATGCAATAATAAATTGAATATTTAAATAAAATTATAGTCTTTATGTACATGAATTTATTCCAAAATTATCTTTGTTTCTCAAGAGAAATAGATAAAAGTCATCTAAAAGTGAACATATTTATTGCAATCAGAACTAATTCCTTTCCTAGTGATCGTTGGGTGGTTTAGAATTGAACTTCTGGAGACGTGATTCTCTTTGAAAATTCATGTTCCTCTCTCAGGACAATTGATAGTGTGTTAGTTAATAATATACTAATAATGTACCAGTAAATATGGAGTATAAATTTACTATAGTACCAAAGATCAAAAAGATTTTTTGCTATTATACATTAAAGTATTTTACTATTAGTATTAGATTGATGTATTTTATACTCCCCGATTCATACATGCCCATATAAAATTAAATGGAACTATCACTTATATATTCACATACACAGGGAAAAGTGGCTTACGTGATATTCAAGTGAATTCCTTATTATTTGAAAATTATGTGAAAATCATGAGAACATTATATACATGTAAATATATTTTCATGTAATTATAAATATCATGTGAATAAAAGTTTATATGATATTCACACAAATCTTTTTTTGACCTTTCATGTGAAGTTTTCTTTGCATGATATCTATGCGATGTGCTCTTCATGTAAAATTCATATGAAATTTATGTCAAATTCACATGAAGTTTTCACATAAATTTCACATGTCTTGTTTTTCGTGTCTTTTTCATGCAAAGAATTCACATGAAATTCATGTGAGCCACTTTTGCCTGTGTATCATTTCCAAATTTTTGATCACGGTATCACTTTTATCAAACTAAAGGGGTTTTAATCTTTAAAATCTTTAAAAAAAGATTAGAGAAAAGTTTCATGGAAAGTCAGAGTACCAAAATCTTTACTAAAGTTATCTAGAGCAAACTAAAGTCACACGGAAATCTGGTAGACTTTTGTTAGGGATTGCAACAAACTGTCAAGGTTGTGCTTCCATACAGGAAGTATTGATCGTGGAGATTTCTGGGAAGATTGCTAAACTGGAGATTTTCACTCAATATAAATGACGTACGGATCTTATCCAATCCAGGAATAACAATATTTGTGTCAACAAAACCAAATACGAAACTTTCCAAGCTTACAAAACCTGCAAGAGATTTGGATACTTTGAAATATAATGTATAATTGTATTTTGAACATGTGTTGATAAATATATGCAGATATGGTCACAATTATTGTGTTTTATAAATAAACCATGTGTAGAATTAATTTGAAAACGTTTTAAATGTATTTTTGACCTAAACAAAACATTTATTGGGATCATGCATTGACAGATGATTTAACATTACATTCTGTCAAGCAATCCGTCATTACAAATTTTACACTCAGCATTTTTTCGTAGCAGAACTGAACCAAGAAATAATGAACACAAGGATCACTTCAATAATCACTTGATCAGAAATATCTTGTTGTTTCTTCTCGACCTGATGATGTTGGTTTATCCAAACAACAATAAATTAAATGAAAAAAGCAATATCTCATTTACACAATGCAAATAAGAATAATCTCAGAGCATGCAAATATCTCTTTCCATATTGAAAGATCCCCCGTGACAAACAATAAACTTCACTTTTACAGTCTTAATATTACTCAGCCTGATCAAATTAATGTAACTTGATTAAATGAAATACCCCAGTACGATACCTGCTTTTACTCAGATGAACTGTTGTTCAGCAAAATGATTACAATTAAAAAAATTAAATATGTTTGTGTAATGCTACATTTTTCAACAAAAAGTACAATTTTTTTCCATTGCGTTAGGCATGTTAGGCATTTAGTTTATCTTCATTTAAAATCCGCCCAAACAAGAGATATAATTCTATAAAGAAACAACAGTTGAAACTTTGAATGCACATGCAGCAAAGCGACGTTCAACGACGTTATAAAGAATTTTTCGACATTTAAAGAGTGAATATGAAACAAAATTAGAGGACATGTATGTTTATTTAATTACGTCTATAAACTTGATTTCAAGGTTAAAGGTAACCTTGATAAACATTTGTTGATCTTAGTTGTAATTTAAAAAAAATATATCAAGTGTAACATTTTTAGACGCATAACTTAAAGGTTTTAACGGGGAATGTTTAAAAATCCAAATAGTAAATATGTACCTTAGTACATGCTGAATTGATTAAATGCAATGTTTAAGTAGTCTCCATGATTCTTCCTACCTTAATTTTCGAACTTTGAAAATGAAATGTACATTTGTAATCCTGAAAATAGCGTTAATAAGCGACTGTAAACGGCCATGCAAAAAATTAACGTGTTTGTAGTAATTTCGTTGGATATTGAAAGCTTTAACATTTTAAAACTGTACACTATTATAAAAAAATAAGATAACACAGCATAATTTTTAGCTTAATATAATTATGAACTCTTTGATATAGGTTAATGATAAGGTAACGTTAAACATTGAGTTAAACTTACCGTTAAGGTGTTCTAGAATAAATGTTCTCCCTGACTCAAATACTTTTCTTGCTTTTCCGATACTAACATCACCACTTATTTGAGCCTGGTCTCGGATAAGTGAATTTATCTTTTAGTAACCCTATGTTCCTCCATTCCGGATATCTTGTCATTTAAGGTCAAGATCCAGTTAATATCATGAGACTAACTTTTTGGTGCTTGTTCCATTATGACGTCATAATCACTTTCAACTTCTTTTTCCTGTACTTTTCGGCTTGAATAGAATTATGTAGAAAATTAAGTATTTTCAGGGAATTCAATTTGAAATTACATGAAAAGTAGTCCCGATACCTATATTAGAATTGACATTATTTTAAAGAAGAGGCCAAGAATATACATGAACATACATATCACCGTTTTCTGAAAGTTTGTAGGCTATCTGGATACATTTTCTTTGTTTGATATGGAAAAAAGTCCCATATTCATGACTGGATTTCTTAACTTTTCATTGAAAATGACAGTTTAAAATATGACTTTTAAATTTACCTACAAATTATGCCCCGAAACACCTTATTTGACCAAGATAAACTTATAAAGTATCATTGAAAGAATTTATTTCTCAAATCTGAGAAATCTGTAGGCATCTTTCATTTACTAGATCTTGACCTTAAGGTATACCTTTGCTCAAATGACTAAAAATTCCACTGATAAGAACAAAAAACCACCTATTGAACATTATACACCTATGATTCTTGCGTTAAATATTTCAATTTCAAAATAGAACAGTGTTGCTTCATATAAAGAAATGATTGAGTTTGGGACATAAACATGATAATTATTACAGTCCGAATTTCTTCTGTCATATTTATATTTTTTTTCCCCATTTTTAATTGAATATTACAAAAATCTGACTGATAAAAACTCTAAACTATTTATAACCCCAGGCTACTTTTGTTGCCCTTATTTTATACATTAATAATATGATATGGGGTCAATGATCAAATTACTGAGATATGTTGTCTGGAATGGTTTTTGTATATATATATATATATATTTGAATTTCTTTATTTCATAGCATTTAATTATTTGAAATTATTTCTGAGCTTTAATACATAAAAATATTTGAAAATAATGTCTAAAAATACATGTAACCTTTACTTTGTGATTAATTTTGCACAAAATAAAAATTTTCCACAAAAATGAAAAAAATTAGTCCGAATTTCCTCTGCATTACCATGCATTGACTTTTGTTCCCGTATATTTTCTTCAAATAATATAATATTGAATTTTCAAATTTATATGTCCTGCTTGGTCTAGCTTCTTCATCAACCTGTGTTGCATTAGTGAATTCTGTATGATTGCGTATTCTGCGAAGATTGTCTATTGGGTACAGCGTCCTCATCAACCAATGTGACGGTGATGAAGTCTCGGTTTTACCTATACCGTGATGGCTGCCTGTTGGGGATAGCGTCCAGTTCAGCCTTATCGTGGTTGGATTTCTTAGTGTTTGCGTATTCCGACGCTCCTCAACGCAATTGGACGAGTGCAACAAATATTCTTACGCTCATTCCATTGTTTATTGACTTGATTGATATTTGAATTGATTGATTGATTATTTTTAATTGATTGACATGTAATTGAATTGATTGACATTTGAATTGATTGATTGACTGATTGAGTAATACATGATCAATTAAATTTGATTGATTATTGCATTGGTGACGTTCATACACTTGTGACCTACCCAGTGAATGATCCGCCCTATTTGGGTCATCTCATTTGTTGTATTGATTGTTGATTGTGGGGCAGCCCTGTAGTAACACCAGCAAATTGATCACCACGGCAAGAAGCGCCATATTAAACAAGCAAAATAGCATCCATATTGTTTCTTTGATTTATAGGAAATCTGAAATAAATGATAAAATAAACGTGGACACTCTGATGTTTCGGAGGTCCGTGTTCGCTCTGCTCCTATTTTGTATTGTTTTATGGACTTTGATATTGAGCAATATTCGTTATCTCCATATCCTTAATATCTCACTTGAAAATTCTAGAAATGTTTCGATCAAGTTCATACATACTCTCACCATAATTTTTTTGTGTGTGCTTTGATAAAGATTTTTTCAAGCAATGGGTAACATAACATATTTATAAAATTTGTAGAAAATGCAACACGTGCTAAATGAATTATGCTCACATTTTACTGTCGATTTCAAGATGACTTAATCTAATCTGAGAGTTTAAAAATATGCTAATTCTTTAGTCTTTTCTCAATCCCAAATAAAAAGTAATTACGTTTTCATCAATGAAATAGGCATGAAAAATGCTGGCATTTTTAGATTACAATACTCCTGTATTCGCCGAAGGTGAAATAATGATGAACACCTTTGACGTTGGAAAGGCGGATAATTGAGAAATTTTCCTGATAGATGGTTCCTTCATTCACTTTACGTTAACAAACTTTTTTCATGTTGATACATTAATTTTTTCTACTAATTAACCAAAGCTAAAATAAAAGAAAATTGATCCCTTTAGCCCAATATAAGAACATAGAATAAACTATAAGTAAATGATATAAGTAAAATTAAAAATATATCTTATTTGGATCAAATGCAATCAATAGTTGGTATAAAGATTGTGTTATACTGGAACTAATAGGGAATTTGAATAGAAAGTAAATAGAAATAGATTCCTGCGTAATGTTACAGAATAAAAAGTTTTTATCATGATGCTCTCAATAATTGAATAGGAATTTAACAATTAAGAAATCGAGAATCAAGAATTCTTTGTTCGGCCCTGGTTTTCAGAAAAGCAAGTAAAATACTGGAAAATCGACAAGGTCGTCAAAAAGATCTGATGAAAATGTTTTCCTAAGAGATAAACTTCAAACAAAATTGAATAATCTGCAAGTAGATGCCATAATAGCTCTAAAACATAGTGTTCGCAATAGATAACAATTTTAACTTCGTGTCATACACTTAAAGTAATTGGTTCATAATTTGTTTCAATTACAGACACTTGAAATGAAAATCCGCACAAAATACTTCCACAGAATATCAAATTTTCTCATCATTCATCAGACAATAGTTTGAACATCAACATGGACTACAAGACTTGGTCAGCATTTGTGCTTTTTATCTTATTTGTATATGTAAAGGGATTATCCGTGGTCACAGGTAACGATAACAACACCTTGACCAGTATAGAAGAATTAAGAGCCGATGCCAAAAATACAGACGTGTTCCGACAACTGCTTAACCAAGAAACCCTTATCCGAATTTCTTTGGTGAAAAACGTCCATACATTGATGAAGGATATGGTGGACATGAAGCAAGTTATAACCTCCTTGCAGGAGTCTCAAAAAGATAGCTCGTCTCTGATATCGAACTTACGAACAGAAGTTGCTTCGCTTAAAGAACAAAATAAGAAATTAAACAATGACATTATAAGTTTAAAAGAAACTGCCGGAATTGTCAAAGAAAATTTGACAGAATTATTCGAGATTCAACAAACTGTAGACAGAAATATGAAGGTGAAAAGGCAAACATTTGAATCAAATATTACTACCGTTTTAGGAGATATAAAAACCGAGGTTCGATATCTATCTGTCACTTTGTTGGACTTGAACAAACATACACTGGATATGGAGAAAACTCTACCCAAAACCATAGAGGAAAAACATGCTAAAGATTATGAGAGACTGAATGAATCTATGACTAATCTGAATGCAGATTTGATTGCTACGAAGGGAAGACTCCAGGCGACTGTGAATGATTTGAGCTCATTTCAATATAATATCACATCCTCTGTTTCTCGTATGTATTTATCCATAGTAAAATTTGGTAGATATTGAAAACAAAAAAATATTTACTTAATATTTTTCCACACAAAACTGTTAATTCTATAAAGAAATAGTCAGGTATGATATTTTGCTGTTCTCTGAAAAGGCTTCACTTTCAAGAAAGTAAGAAAATAATCGTGTAACATGTTAATGTATTCTTTCATCTTTTATATATTGTTTGTTTCACAGACGACATAAACAGTACAATTAATACCCTGAAAGCTGAAGTCACACAATCGAAGATGGATAATCTTAAGCTTATTTCCTCCGTGTCTTCGCTCGAGGTATTCCGAATGAATGTGACAAACAATCACTGTGGTAAGTACAGCAAGGAAATGTAATGCAAAATACCTCGAGAAAGATTAAATCGAGAATTGATCTAAAAATAATGTTAAATAGTTATTAAAAAATTTGCTGATGGACAAAAAAACACACCAATCACAAACACCTACGTACACCCATTTGAGATATTAATGAAAATTTATTAGAATATGAAATTTTGAAAAGTTCTAGACTTAATTATTGCAACATCTTATACAACATGATATATGACGTATGCATTAGTTTAATTGCACTTTATTTAAACAAATTTTCAGTTTTGTTTACGTCTTTTAAACTACACATTCAGTTATATTTGTAAAATGAATAAACTATTTATTCATCAAACAGATTAAAAAATCACTTGTTTTTAATATTAAGGGGGTCGACTATATTTTTGTTGTGTGAAAACTACAATAGCAAAACTCTTCATTTTTATACCATATATAACTTACATTACCTTCAGTGTACATGCAAAGTTTGGGGGAAATCTACCGTCCAGATATTTTTGAGGGACCGTCTCAAAATACAGGTACATTTACTATAGGATTATATAGGAAAATGCCAATTTTTAACACTTTAATGCAAATTATACAAATACTACAATAGACATTTTGTTCAAACTAAAATATTTGATGAGTAATACTATATAATACAATATATGTAAGAAACACAAAATTCTACCGTCTTGTTATCTCAAAATGCAAAAAATTAGCAAATTTTACTATTTTTACAGAGTGTTACAAAATATGACGTACACAATGGATTCACATGAAAACATAATAAAAATATTGGAGATATTCTCAAATTCCTATGTTTTAAATTTCAAGAGTGTATGTTTATTACTTTTTCTTTAATAATATTTTTATTACCCCTTTCTTTAAGAGCTACAGATTATCATAACGTCAAAAACAC
>NW_026937332.1:0-7946 GCF_032062105.1 Saccostrea cuccullata | reverse complement strand
GAGAGAGAGAGAAAGAGAGAGAGAGAGAGAGAGAGAGAGAATTACAAAAGAAGTTGGTTCCACCTGTTCCACTGAGTGTCAACTTTTTTTTTCATTGTCTACCAAAACATGAATAAAATAAAACAGATTTGGACTCAAAGTTAACTTACGATATTCACTTCCGTTGGGCAAATCAACTTTAAGGATGACGTTTACTCAGGTTTCGGAAATCAGAAAGGAAATTTCATAAAGTATAATATATTAAATCAAAAATTGTTTTAAATGGATAAAATTATTAAGTTTTAACAAAATATCAATTTTAAAATTTCATATTTTATTATTTGAAGAAAATATACAGGAACAAAAGTCAAAGTATGGTAATGCAGAGGAAATTCGGACTAAATTCTTAATTTTTCATTTTTGTCAAAATCTTTTATTTCTTGCAATATTTATCAAATGTAAAGTTTGTATGTTTTTTCAGACATCATTTTGCAAATTTTATTTGCCTTAAAGCTAATAAATTATTTCAAATAATTAAATGCTATCAAATAGAGAAATTCAGAAATATGAACAAAAATCATTTCAGGCAACATATTTTGAATAATTTGATCATTGACCCCATATAATGCTAATACCATGAGAATAACTGCAACAAAGGTAATCTGAGGCTATAAATGATTTAGAGTTCTTATCAGTCAGATTTTTTAAATATGCGATTAAAAATGGAGGGAAAATATAAATATGACAGAGGAAATTCGGACTGTACTAATTATCACGTTTATGGCCCAAACTCTACTCCTTTCTTTATATGGAGCAACTCTGTTCCATTGCTATAATATTTCATAATTTAAAGACTTTTGTTGCTTGTAATATTTTGTGAGTGAAGAAAAAAATGGTCATAGTGTGAAAAATTGAGGTATTTCCCGAATATTTCGGGGCCCTTCAAAATGAAGCGGTGATTGACCTAGTTATTTGAAATTAAAATTTAACACAAGAATCATAGGTGTGCAATGTGCAATAGGTGGTTTTTCGTTCTTATCAGTGGAATTTTTAGTCATCTGAGTAAAGGTATACCTTAAGTGATAACAAAATCTATCAAATTTTGTTTTAGGGTTATCCAGAAGGAACATGCTACAATTTATTTGTAAAACAATTTTATGATTCAAAGGAAAGATCAAGGTAAAAGAGTTGATGCCATTCACTAGCTAGCTCTCACCAGCATCTTTACTGTATCAGTTTACTACAAAGGTTTGATTAAAATAAATCTTGAATGTTTTTGAAAACCGAGTTCAAAATTATTTTAATTAAAAATGTTGATGCAGCTCTGATCACTATGTATAAGATTTTCTAAAACGTTTCTTTGAAATTGACATAATCACTAATTTAAGAAAACATGAGGTTTATGCATTTGACTACAGTAACTGTCAACAAAATGTACATGTATCAGCATATTCGTATATGTAATTTGCAGATCATGAATATGAGGCCACCATTAAAAACATCTTTGTTTCCCCTATAACCCGACCCTTAAATCTATTGAAAGGTGGATCGATAGGTAGGTAAGTTATTAGTGAAATCGAATATCAAAATAAAAAGGTTCTCGGATATATTTACATAAGTCCGGGCATCCCAATATTTTTCCTCATATCTCTTATCTTCATATGCAATGTTTTATTTCGTGTGCTTCGAATTCGGCAGTGGATTTGAACTTAACGACCTAATTTTCAAAAATGTTAGTTTTTCCTTATAATTTTTGAATGAGAAGAAATAGGGCTTCCATATTTGATATGTGTGTCTCCTGTGACAAGATACTATGGTTTCTGACCCTTTGACCTTTACCTTCACGATTGACCTAATTTCCATAAAAGAATCTACTTCGGTGAATGACATATGATATGAAAGGGTGTTCATATTTGACACAATATGCCATAAATAATGACGTTTCATCTCACAAAGACACCGAAAGCGGGGGACAACAGTTTTCCGAATTCGCTTCTTTTGCAGAGACGTATAAGGGTCTCTTGTTACGTCTGTTTTTGTAAGCCATTATACTTTTGAGAAGTACCTGACTTCTCTAAGGCTATAGGTGATGCAGCCCTCTGATGATGGAGAAATGTCTCTTTGCCTATCGCGCAGTGTATAACGTAACAATAGCTTTTATTTTGTACACTTTACGTGCAATTTAAGTGTTACCAAGGCATATATTTCAATCGTTAAATATACTCACCGTCAATAGAAACGCAACACCCTAATTTTAGGGTGAAAATTAAATACAAGTTATAACTACAGGGTGATCCAAAATATCTGATACTATTTTTACTTTCAAAAACGTTGTCAATAATCATTCAATATATTTCATTTATACATCATTTTAAACTGCTATACCTATCATTTTGATAAATATGAAAGTACGAGGAAAAATGATGCTATCATGATTCTATGACGTCATAAATTTGTTACTGTTTATTTAACATAGATAGATCAAATCAGAGAGTTGTAAAAAATGCCCAATTATATTTTGAGACACATTCACCCATAACATAGATTCGTATTATAGAGAAAAAGACATTCATCGGACACTAATTATGCTAACAAAACTGCAGTTACTCAGGTAAGTGAAAAGATTTCAAAAGATTGGTTCAGTAGTTCTAAGATGTCTGTTTAAAAACAATGGAAAGCGACAACCAGAAATGTTTAATCTGTCGCAGTTGTTAAAGAGGCGAAAACTGTTAACAGTGACCATTACTTGCATCTTCGGATGAAAAATTCTACCAGCTCTCACAGGCGAGGTATTCATACTGCTGATATTTATTTCTAACGAAATGGAGCACCCCCCCCCCCCACCCCCGCACATTGACACACGTCAGGACAAGTTCTTGGATGGTTGCAGAAAACATTCGGCAAGGAACTGATTTCGTTCAGGACAGACTGTGTTTGGCCATACATTCCTCTAATTTAAGTTCTGTGGACTTTCTCCTGTGGGGGGTTTTCATACAAAAAGTGAATACTTTAAAGCCGAAACACTCTTGAAGGATCTAAATCAGAAATTAACCCAGAAATTCGGAAAGTTACACAAGATATAAATGCTATGGTTTCCATACAAATTTTGCCCTGTGATTTTCTAAAAAATGAAACTGGTGTAAAAGTTGAAAACTCATGCTTTTTAAATAATTCAAATTTAATGCAGAAAAATCATACAAGTCATATTTCTCACATGTGTTTTAAATGCTAATTATGACGTCATAAACATGTGCATTTTCCCGTATTTTCTTAAAAAATTGCAGAAGACACCAATTTTCAATGGAATTTTCTTTCAGATAACATTGTCCACAGGCATCGCCCACAAAGATCTTGAGATATGTGATTTGTTATTGAATTTTGCACAAAATATCAAAAAATTAACGTGGGCGATGGCTGTGGACACTGTTTTCTAAAGGGAAATCAGCCTTGAAATGTGCCATTTTGAGGCTTTTTCTTTTGAAAATAGAGAAATGCTTCACATTATTGACGTCATATTTGCAGAATGGTAAACCTTCATGCCATATTCTTTCCTGATTTATCAGAGTCATTTATTTAACTAATATTTAAGCCAGTTTCAAAACTTTTAATTTCATTTCATTTTTAGGGCGCAATAAAGCTAAAACGATACCTTCTTCTTTGATCAATAACTTAAAAAAAAGACGAACTCGTGAATAAAAAAAAAATGACGTCACGTAGAGAATGTGCAGTATATGAATAAAAAGCATTGTTTTGAGACTGAATTGTTAATTTAAAGAATGCATAAAAAGGTAGAGGCATGCATTGTATAAAATATTATAATCATTATATCTTTAAAAATATGAAAGTAGAAAGAGTATTATAATATTTGACAAAATTATTATAGTTTGAAATGGTATAGGATATTTTTGGATCACCCTGTATGTACCAAAAAAGTTAGGACATCTTTTACTTTGCCAAATCAGTTATTTAACGGTTAAAAGCAAGTTCCGGTAATGGAAAGAAATTCATTAAACCGTTAAATAACTGATTTGGCAAAGTAAAAGATGTCCTAGCTATTTTGGTACATAGTTATAACATGTATTTAATTTTCACCCAAAAATTAGGGTGTTGCGTTTCTATTGACGGTGGGTATATTATAGGTATCCCTTGAAAAAAGTCTTTTAAGTTATTCAAAATTGGACCAAATTCCATTTCACTTATCGCTCCCTTTCCCCATTTTCCATTTAGATTTAGTGTGTCGTGAAAATTTCTTTAATTCTAGCATGGAGCATTACTATGTTGAAGGCATTTTTGAATTTTGCATTATCAAAATTATTCTAATTAATTTTCAGATACTTTTGTTTTTATTTTTCGATGGTATTGTAAAATTAAACGATATTAGAGAAGGAAATCATTTTGAATTTACATAGAAGCATTTAAATTCAATCTATTCAAGTGAATGAAGCAGATCTGTAAAAAAAAGTTAATAATGTCGATGTATACAATCAATGTTTTTTTTCCTGCAAACATAGATATTAAGCTCAATACACATATTAGCTCACTCTTCAATGTTATGAAATCAAGCAAAGCACTGTTTTTCGCGCAAATGTACCTCACACAGTCCACACCCGAATGATGTATCCTTTCTCTTTTTTGGGACAGCCTTGGCACAGTTTTTGCAATACGATCGTTTGCTGGACAGTCTCATTAATTTATGAGTTGTAGAATTCTCAGACAGTTGTCGCCTGACAGCTGTCTTCGGCGGTGTCCTGAAAGTTCCTATTTTAAAAGAGTTTAGCTTGGACAAGGCGGTATTCGAGTTGTCTGTACTTCTTCGGCAGATTCACACTCTCCTTCATAATAAGAAATGTGTTGATGATCGCCGTGTTGATTAAAAAATATAACACGTATTTCCGCCATTTTACTGGGTCGTCCCACAGAATATTTTGAACATAACTGGTCAAATATGTCAACACCTCGAAAAAAAAAGCCTGGTAATGACCAACACTGCGGTCGAGGAACAGAAATTTCGGTCCCATCTTTCAGCCTCCGAGACTCATTAGCACTCATTTCTACTGTTGAAGCCGTGGTGGATAGTATAGCTACAGGGCGACTGTCCATCCAGACTGTGGCACCCAGCTTGCCATCTTGACTGATATTGATTCAGAAATAAAATATACATACATGAGTATTTTGGTGCAAACTCCTAAATCTATATTTATTACATTATAAATTATTCACTCTTAAATGTTGTGAATTGCAATAAATTAAATTTAAATTTTTAGTTTTAAATGATAAAAAATACCGTGTAACGTATGGAACTCCAGATAAGATGCGTATTTGCAGTAATACGCATTGAATTTTACAAAATACGCAATGAAAATTCAAATAGGGCGTACAATTACGTATTAGCAATCGTAGATACGCATTACACCACGAAAGTACTGCATACAACAGGTTGAAGAATACAGGTACGACTTACTTAATGATAAGAATTATGGTTAAGTCAGTGTTTGATTTTTCTCAAAACAGAGTAAAACAAGAAACATATATTGACGCAAGCGTCAAAAATCGTCCGCAAACCAATTACATGTGTAATTGTTCCATTGTTATTTAGTAATTAGAAAATGAAATTTGCGTGACCTGTTTTTAAAATTTCTTATATTTGTCTATTAAAATATCCTTGTGACATGAAACACTTGCATGCATGCGACATTGCCGATTTTCTTCATTCATAATGCATGTACAATATTATATGTATAAGCAAACTGTTCATGGACCTCTGAATGCGTCGGTACTTTAATTGTAAACGAACCGCTCTGGTGGAAGTTTGCCGTTTAAGTAGTTTTACATAAAAGTACAGAACTAAAATTTAAACTAACCTTTAGTTTTACTTTAATAAAAACGCAACAAATATGAAAATGTGGGGCTCTGAAATCGCTCTCTCTTAGAGGATATTAACACCCCCCAACTCCCTCTAGATCCACCACTACATTTCTTCTCTTTCTGTCTCTTTGATGTGGCGGGAAATGCGTGGCACATTGTAAAACACGCTTTATCCTAGTTTCCTGGACCAAAATGTTGTAAGATTCTGTGCTTTTAAATATTTCATCAAATTTTTGAAAATTTTCCATAGAAAATGTGCACAACGTTTGAATGGAGCGTAGCGGAGTCAGCCGAGGATTGCCGATTGCTTCAATCATGTCGGAGTATGTTAGTCTCGTTCTCCCCAGACTCTCGCTCTCGAGACTTTGCCCGAGCGAGAGCGAGAGTCTGGGGAAAACGAGACTAGGAGTATGTCAATCAGGATTGGATGAAACACTTACCCACATTATTTAAAAAAAATTTAATTTAATGATTATTGTGCTTTTTGTTAAACATTTAAAAATATCTTTGTTTAGTATTCTATAATATGAACGTTAAATATTTTTTATTTAAATTTTTGTAACTCCGCAGAAATGCAGGTCGACTTCAAACTTTTATATCAAGTTTTCTAGTAATGTCGACGACGATCTCTATTTCGGGAGGAAGAATCAGAGATTAAGATTAAAATCAATTTCTATAGATAAAGAGACTATGCACTAGGCATAACCTTTTTTTATGGGTTCATAGGCAATTTAGCATTTCTCTCAACTTGCCATATTAACGAAGATTTTTTTCTCTCAGCTTGTAACTCTTGATACGATATCTTAAATGAAGGAAAAGTTTTCAGTGTCATTGACTCTACGGTACCTTGACCTAATGACTATAACCTTCCTTGTCCAAAAAAAGAATGCTTCCCAATTTTAGCAAAAAGTCTTGTTGGTATTTTCAAAATTTATTTAAATAAATGCAGGAACTGACCTTGTAGTTTTTCCCTCTTCAAAAACGCTTATATTTCTATTACATTTGCTCAAAATCAAAATAAAGGTCAAAACATTTATATATAAACAAAATACGCTTCAATCATTTTGCTGAAAATCAAAATCTGCATTGATATGAAAATCAGGGAGTAAATACACTTTAGGGTAAAAAATTATCTGGAGCTCTGAACGTATTCTCCTTGATTCATACGAGGGAGATTCTTCAGATCAGATGGAAATCCCTTCCTGTTTCTCATAATTGTTCCACACGAAGATATCCTCTTCTCAAGAAGTGATCTCGCGAGAGCTATTGATGTAAAAAAGCTGTCATAAAACACATGGAAATTTTTTCCCTCCAAGCTTTCAGTCAATTTTAGGACAACTTCCTGACCAACAGATATCCCTCGATCTGTACTGATCTCTGCCGAGGTATATATCTAATTGATGACAAAAGCCAGAAATACTGTCACATCGTAACCAGACCTTGAGACCCCAACGTGTTGGTTTTGGTGGAATGTTTTGTTTTGCCTGAAAATAATTAACGAATAGAATTGCAATCGTCAAACACATAGTGTCGGGTTGGGGGTGAGTTGGGGGGAAATATTTTTCTTCTAATTTTAAGAACATGTTAAAAATTCATAGCAGTTGACCCCCCCCTCTTTTCAACCGTTGAACTGCAACTTGAACATGGTCAAATCCTCCTTTATTATTTCATCAAAAATGTTTTAAAACTTTGAACCTATCTCGCCGACAAAAAAAAGACTTTCATGTTTAAATAATTTCTTTTCTTTTTTTAAAGATGTTCAGGTAATTTGTCAACTACTCATCAACCCCCATTCCCGCGCCCTATTCTAATATATAATGATACTGACGCATTGTGACACAGGCAAAATCTCGAATTGTGGACGAAGGGAGGACTATTTCATTTGCGTCAAGTTTATGTCGTGTTTTATACGTACACTGTATATAAGACTTTTAAAATATTTCATGTCTATACTAGGAGATGTACCTCATGTCGTCCTTTATAGGCGATCATGCTTTCATCGATTGTCTGATGTTGTCGTGGTTTGTAGCTTTTTTTAAAAAGATGTTCTCTGATACGAGGTTCATGATGGAACGAACTTTACACAGTGAGTCATCGGACGG
>NW_026937331.1:0-79717 GCF_032062105.1 Saccostrea cuccullata | reverse complement strand
AAATCAATCGCGTTTCATAGATATTGCAGATTTAAAAGTAAAAACAATATCCGATTGTATACAGACTCGGAATTTAAATAACAGACACATTTTAAAGTCAATTTAACTAGAGACACATGGGAATATTTAAGTTCAAAATCGTGGAAAATTTTAATTTGAAAGTATAAGGGGACGACCATTTGATTCTGAGGGGGGGGGGGGGGGGGGGCTGGCAGAGTTTGGAAATAAATAATCTGTCCCTGAAAATGTTGAAAATAAATAATCTGTCCTCCTCTGCAAAGAAAATAAATAATCTGACCTTGACTTATGATATTTAAATATTGTGAAAATACCTTTTTATTTACGTTCAATTTAACCTCAGAATCTTCAATTCAGCATTTTTTTGGTATTTACGTTCAATTTAACCTCAGAATCTTCAATTCAGCATTTTTTTGGCTCGTTTCGCTCGCCATTTTAGAACCAAATAGTATTTAAAATCATATTACCAGACTGGATACTTGTAGTCAGTTGATCAGCATGGCATTGTGCACTCAGTAGATGTGATGAATCACTTTAAAAACAAGCCAATTCTTAAACACCACAAAAGATAAATTTTCTTGTCAAAGAAGTATACTTCCCGATAAATTAATACAAAGTATACAGTGGCGGATTTAAGGAAGGCGTACATGTGTATGATCCCTCCCCTAAAATTTCAAAGTATGATATGAATAACATTAATATTGCCATAGTTTAGTACAATACCAATATTTTTGTGCCTAGTTTTACTCTTAAAATACACAAAAACCCAAGAGCTTCAGGGGGCTTCGCCCCCTAGGCCCCCTTCATTCAAAGTATGATATGACTAGTATTAATTATGTCATACTTTGGAACATAACTAACCAATTCCTACATAATTGTGCCTGGTTTTACTCTTAAAATACACAAACACCCACTAGCTTCAGGGGGCTTCACCCCCTGGACCCCCTTCATTCAAAGTATGACATGACCAATATTAATAATGTCATACTTTGGTACATAATAACCAATACCACTATATGTATATTAATTGTCCTGGTTTTATTCTTAAAATACCCGAAAACCCAAGAGATTCTGGGGAATTTCCCTCCCTTGGCCTCCACCAGTGCTTCACCCAGGACCAACTGGGGGCCTTAAAGCGGCCCCAGACCTCTTGCTTGAACGAAGTTATACACGCCCCCCCCCTCCTGAATCCGCCTATGGTATATAAATGATTAGTCTTTTAGAATCAATCGATCAAGGTACGTAAGACAAAGAAGAAAATAAATAATCTGTCCTCGATAATCTTGAAAATAAATAATCTGTCCTTGACAGGCATGAAAATAAATAATCCGTCTCAAAAAAATTTGCCAGCCCCCCCCCCCCCCCCCCTCAGCTAAAATAAATATCATCATGATGTAAATCTATACTTAATCTCGTATTTTTAGCTCAGATACGCCATATATAGCTCTACGTCCAGTTGGTTAAGGCTCACAAACACGATTTATATACAATTTTAGAGAGTTAATATAATAATACTCAGGATTTTTATTTTTACATGTAGGGTTCGGACCAAAATGTACGAAATATCTTTTTTAAACTGGTAAATAACATAATGTTTACCGGAAAAAATGCTTCAGAAAAGTTTTGTATTTCATCATTTTCAAAATTTGAAAATTGTACACTGAATACCTAAATCACAGACTGATTACATATGTGAAGAATGACAGCACTAGCCTTTATCTTTCAAAAGTTATGGTCAAGGTAAAAGTTTTCTTTCATAAGTATTGAAATCTCCAAGGTAAAGGTCAAAAGGTCAAGGTAATATGGTATCCAATGAAATGTCTTGCCACAAAAAATACACATGTGAAGTATGGAAGCCCTAGCCCTAACCCGTTAAAAAGGTTTACATTTCAAAAAGTAGGTCAAACTCCAAGCTCAAATGTATCTTACTGTACAAAATATATAACAATCAGAGCCCTGCTTACCTGCAAGATTTATTTATTTGTCAAACATCTAATGCTTATACTTTACGTTCAGAATCTTATTTTGACCTTCGCCTACCAAAACACTGAACAAATTTGTTTTAAAATTCACTCCAATATTCTGGAGTTCATATTTGGAACAGTTTACCTTTGGATATAAGATGTGTACCAAGTCTGCCAGTCTTTAAACGAAATGTAGAAAAATATATCTTCATCAACAGAACTTGATTACCTCTGATAAATATCTTTTGCACATGTATATAGTGTTAAATCTTACTGATATGACATTATATAACTTTTTATGTAATCTTAATATATTAGTTTATTATCTCTATTTTTATTATGATTATCGTTATTATCATATGACTATTATCAAACATGTACATGTATTTTAATTTACTTGCTAAGTTGTTTATCTTTGCTAATTTGATGTAATATTGTTGTTGTAATTAGAAGGTCCTGAGGAAGAATAGTGTGTCACACTAATCAGGCCACCTTCTCTAAACAAAGTATTATTATTTTTATTAAAGGGTCATGGTTCTTGATATCAAATGAAAGGTCTTGTCATAAGAATTAAACATGTAAAGTATGAGAGCACTAGCCCTAACCTCTTTAAAAGTTTTGGTCAAGGGTTGCTTTTTAAAAGCAGGTTAAACTCAATGGTCAAGGTCAAAGGGTCAAAGTTCTTGGTATCCAATGAAGAGTCGCTTCACAAGAATTACATATGTGAAGTATAAGAGCACTAACCCTTAGCGTTCAAAAGTTATGGCCAAGGTTAAAGTTTTTTCCCGAGAAAATCTCCAAGGTCAAGGTCAAAATGTCAAAGTTATTGGTATTCAATGAAAGGTCTTGCCACAAAAAACACATATATGAAGTATAAAAGTCATGGTATCTACTATTTAAAAGATATGGCCAAAGTAAAAGTTTGGAATTATTGTGTAAAAGTGGGTCAAACTCCAAGGTCAAGGTCAAATGTTCAAATTTGGTGGTACCCAAAGGAAGGTCTTGTCACAAGAAATACACATGTAAAATATGAAAGTCAAAGCTCCATTAAATCAAAAGTTATGGGCAAGGTTAAAGTTTTTGCGGACAAACAGACAGACAGACGGACGAACACAACAAAAACTATATACCCCCGAAACTTCGTTTACGGGGGCATAAAAATAGAAATTAACAGTATATTACTCAATTTATAATCAATTGAAGTTTTCTGAACATTTGAAAAGGCCGAAATTATTTAATTGAAAATGTTAATTATATATATTTTCTCTGTGGAAGTAAACAACTGTGATTTCTATTCACTTTTACTGTGTTGTGTTTGAACACTTCTCCTGGGGTAAATTCCACGTACCACATAGTGAAAATTAAATATATAAGCTAAATATCAACAATTTTTGCTAGCGCTCTCGAGCGCTAGCAACTACGTTAGTCCAAATTCCTTGAATATGCATGCTCGGCTTCACGATCGTGCATTCTGGGAAAACTGTGAAAACTACCATAGATAGACTGTACGATAACAATTTCGTTGTATCATTAAATAACTTTTTTTCCCCGTTTTTCTGACGGAAAAGCCCGAGGCATTATCTGATTGTTCTAAACAAAGACGAGGGTTTTTTTGCTAGCGATATTAATTCTGGGAAAACTTCACACGGTTTAGCTGTCTGTGAAAACGACCATAGATAGACTGTATGATAACAATTTCGTTGTGTCGTTAAGTAACACTGGTCTTTTCTGTTTGATTCTGAAGTTTTTTTTTTTTATTTATACAAAATTTTATTCACATAAGTGAATGGGATTGGGCAGCAGGCAAAGCCTATTTTAGCCCTCTCCCTGAAGTTTGTTTACTTACTGTGTAACTTATATTTTAAAAGTAAACCACACAAGAAAAAACTTAGGTCATATAATGCCAAGATTCTAGACATCTAGCTTGCTAGTTATACCACCTTCCTGGATAATGCCGTCAACCTCATAAAAAATATCCCTTTTTTTCTTTTCAAAGTTTGCTGAATTGGCGATTGATACAATGCACTTTCACACTTATTTAATTTTAATTCTATAAAATACACTTCACAAAAATTTATAACTCTTAACTATCAGACTCCATACTCATTAAAAACGATAAAGACTTCAGCAAAATAAATTAGTTGACTATGAACCTTCCTTTCTGTGTTTAAAAAATTGCTACGGAGCTAGCTCACCTATCTTTTCTAAAAGATAAACTTGTATGCAATATATTTTTCCTCAATCTCTAAAAAACGTTTTGCACTGGTGTAGAGAGGGTCCTTAAGCAATTTTTTTTTCATTTATACATTTTATTCAGAAATAAAAGCAAATTGTTCGGAATGAAACACTTTTTTTTTTTACTTCTTTCACTTATAAACTGAAGTATTTTCAATATGTCAGTTGTGTGGGTGTAAATGCAAAGTTTATTAAATGGAATGGTTTTAATAATTTTTCATTTAAACCATGGTTTATTTTTTACGTGCTTGCATTGCCTTATCACGTGTAAAGCTGAAGACTCGAATATCATCCTACTTTAGATTTTGATTTATCGTGTGGGTGTTAATGTAAATCAGAATGTTATTTATCTATCATGACAATACTGCCCTTTCCTTATTATAAGTTGGTAATTTAGATTTCAGTAGAAATTCTGATTCTCAAAGTAAGGTTTTAATTCTTTGAATTTTGACACCCCTTCGAAACCTCTGCAACCCGTCCTGTTAACTTCCTCAAGATGGCACTGGAACCCCTCCTACATCATCCTGTTAACTCCCTTCGATCCTAGATGAACACAAACACAAACCCAGATGACATTTGCCGCCCTCTCGAGACCCCTCCCACATCATCCTGTTAAGTCCCCATAGATAAAAAAAACCCCACTCAGATGACATTTGCCGCCCTCTCGGGACCCCTCCCACATCATCCTGTAAACTCCTCTTGATGACCCACCCCCTTCACATCTTCAAAACAATGACCACAAGGTGCAGAGTCTGGATGAGTAACAGTGGTAGTTCACACATTGTCTTGATCATGGTAAGAAAGGTGCATGGACACAGATTTGAAGTTAATATTTTCTGTATAATATCACGACTTATATATTTCAATAGCATTTTACACCAAAAAATATTAAAAACTTTATTTCATCTTAAAGTTATTGAAACTTCGAATTTTTGTATGGATTTGATTGACACATCCTTGCACTCTCATAAATTCTACTTTTATTCTTAATACTTAGGAAAAGTGGCAATCTTGTTGTGTATGAATGAAAAATATTAAAACTTTAATCCAGAAAAATAATAATTATATAAAAAAAATGTTAGAAACCAAAACCGTCATTCCGCGCTTAGTGTTGAGTACAGAGTTTAACAAGTTGATCACACCCGTGAAACGTACAATGCACACAGTTTTTGTAAACAGGGCACGAGCTCTGTTATTGTTGATGTTTACAATTCACCGGTGCATTCAATTGTTAAAGTCTGTTCACCACAACTGCACGGACTGACAATATACTGTGTGTGTTTTGCTTTCGAACATTTCTACGCTGAATTTTCTGGATTATAATTTTGATATTTTTTTTTTATCCACAACAAGAATAAAAGTAAAATTTGTGAAAGTGCAACGATGTGTCAATCAAACCCGTCTAAAAATTTGAATTTGTAATAACTTTTAGATGAAATAATATTTTTAGCCGGGCTTATTGCTCAAAGAGCAATTGCCGGCTTATGTGATCCTGTTCAAGGCAGGATGTTAACCCAATAGTCGCCATTTTAAAGTTACGTGCAAAAAATATAGTTCTTACTCTCAACCGCTTTTGAGATAATACAAACGCTAAATAAAGCAACAAAAATAAAACGAAGTTTTATCTATATAAAATAAACATTTGCAGTAATGACTGAAAACTTCATAAGTCAAAGAACATAGTTCACTAGCGTAAGGATTTTTGATAATCAGTGTTACCGTAGTTCTCTACACATACGAGGTAAAGCAGGAGAGGGAACCAGACTGGCCTGTTTGTTTACATTGAGCTGCGGTACCAGATTAATTTTGATTCTGACAAAATCGGACCGTGGTATTAGGATTGAAAAACTCACTGTCAGTGTCTTATCATTTATATTGATAGTTTTAAAATATTTTTTTCATCAGAATATAAACGTGATTAATGTAAGAAATCCATTCTACTCCGTAAATGAGCCCGGCTCTCTGTACTTCTGAGTACTTTAATATATTTTTGTGTTAAATGCTATTAAGATATATAAGTCGTAATATTATACAGAAAATATTAACTTCAAATCTGTTTCCATGCACCTTCAAACTTACGGTCACCAGTAATATTAAAATTATAATGCGTTAATTTAAAGATCTTTAACAATGTTTTATATACAGTATAGGGAAACTTGAAAATATCTGCAGTTTTTATTAACCTTCTGCCTTAGATGAGAAAAATAAATACCATAGTAAAAACTAACTTTAAAGGCCTTACATACAATCTATATATAATATTTAAACATAAACGATCTTTTAATATTATCAGAATACATATTTAGTTCGCATGCACTGTATACATGCAGTTTTGCATCCAAAGATAATCCATCAAGTTACCTCGCTACTTATCGGCCAATGGTATTAACTTCCTTTACAGATCAAAAAGGAATATTGAAAGCCTTTCCTCACGTGTGAAAAACATATTTAGCGAATGAACTTCTGCTACCGGTATTCCGTTGAAAATAAATGCTTCGAAAAAGGAGAAGAGACGTTTATTTAACCTTGAACTAAATCAATGAACACCATAATAAAGATAGTAATTGGCACCAGACATGTTTAACCATTACAAAATTACTTTTATTAATAATGATTGCACCCTATTAAAAATATACCAACTCATTTTATTCACTTAAGAAGCATGGAAATATTTTCTGAACAAAGTCTATGAGCATTTTTCTGAATGATTTCCGTATTTGAGTATTAACAATACCATACACAATAGGATTTGAGGCGTTTCCAATGAAAAACGCGTATCTTAGGAGCAGATTTCCCGTGATCCCGAAAATATCCATCCAAAATGGCATCCAAGTAACCAGATAAATAACACTACACAGAAACAACATCTTTGCCGTTTTTCTATGCGCTGCACGTCTTAAATTTTCCCTCTCCAACAGAACACTAGTTGTATGCTTCATACGATGCCGAGGTTTGTCCGGGGGAGGGACATACTCTTGAACGCTCCGTTCTTGAATGTACAAGTCCGAGTCTTTTTCAGAAACCGAATTCGCCTCAGTTGGTTCTATCAGGGATTTGGAGTGCTCCATTTCTAGGTACTGCGTCTTTTCTGTCGTTACCTTTTCCCTGCTGCACGAAATTTCGCAAATATCCGAAACTATCTGTGAACGTGCATGTCTTCGTCGACGCAATTTTGATCGCTTCCATAGAACATAATAAACTATAATATACAACACCATTATAGTTCCAAAGGTCACAATGAAAGAAACTGCAAGAAATCCTTGATAAATAGACACGGATAGCTCTCCCATTTCAGAGTATGTAAAATGGCAAAAGTGTCCAGTACTTACGTGGAATTTGTCATACGAACAATGAATGTCCTGAATATCTTTATAAGAAACAACAGCAAAAGTTCCTACAGCGGGCGCAGCCATCACGCAGCTGATAACACCAATGCAAATGATACCCTTATTCACCAGGTCCACAGACATTTTGCGTGCTAGATGGCACACCGCTATATACCTCTCCACACTGATAGCCACCAGTGTGATATTGGAGGCCGAGATGACGAAGTGACGCAAAAATTCAAACAAGCGGCAGGCAACGTCTGAACTGACCATGTGTAACTCATAAATCATAGTGTATGGCATAATAAGGGTACATACCAATAGATCCAAGATGGCTAAAACTTTGATGAATGTGTTGGAGACTGCATGGTCCCGTTTGTGGAAATACACGATTAAAACTGGTACATTTCCCAAAATCCCAACAAACGAACACACCGTTAAATAAACTGCTAGTAGTATGTACTCCAGACTCCACGTCCCACTTGTCAGTAAAGTTCCAGGCACCGTAATGTTGTCCTCCGTTAATGTGTAATCACTACCGTTCCGTCCGGTCATTTCGACAGAAATGCAGTCGAATCCCATTTGTACAAGTGCGTGATTCAATAAATCAAGTGCAAATAAGAGTTAGCGTGGACTTCCGAATAACATTACTCAAATTATTGTCTAAGAAAATGCGTTCTTGTCCCACTGAGTTCCAGTAAAACTAATTTTTGGTTCGTTTGACTTCAAAGTGTCAACGATGTATCCAAGTGTTAAACTAATCTGCCGATATGGCTTTTAAATAAAATTAACACATTCAGACATAATAATTCTGCCCGTGAAATTGAGCTCTTCATGCCATATTAACAAAGATCAATTCATAACATAATTTCATGATCTCTGAATGCTAGAACGTGCTAGACAACTTTCTACCGTAGCTGTCAATCAATTGCAACCGTATGCACTTTTAAACTCCAGCATTCCAATTGGAGGGGAACGTTCCTATAGAAATGTTAAATGCATTAGATGCTTCGCACACATCCGATCTAAGGGACACTTTGTTTATCCTTGTGACGTGAATGCCATTAAAAGAACGCACACAAATCAATATCAAGCGCGCACCTGCGGTAGTGGTCCCTCAAATAGGAAGATAGGTATATCTCATTGTGTGGTCATGACAGATGCACTCAATTGTCATAGTAACACTATACTGTCCAATGACAAGCAGCGATGTATTTCCTGGAGATAAGTGTAAGCTGGAATTTAATTAGTAGTTCATACTTATTGGTGTCTTTTTATTTTATACATGCACTGCTTTCAAAAAGGAGAAAAATAAACCGGAAAGGAGAAAAATAAACCAAAAAAAAAAACCCTTCTTTCTTCATCACATCTTAGTATTTACTATAACTCTCTTCAATTTCCCTAATTGGCAAGGTTTTGCGTACATCAAACGAAATATTCCCTTATAATTTCAAAAAGTTCATATCAGTTCTACATAATTGCATCAGTTCTTGTTAAGTGGCCATAAGTTTGCCTATTAAACATTACATTAAGGAAAACTTATTTAAGGCTCTTTTAATCGACCAAGATTGATTTCATTGCCATTAAGCGTAGGAATAAATTGAAAGTAAACTGACTCATAAAGAAACATCATCCTTCTCGTTTTAATGAAGAATTTAAACAACAAGGCTTGGAAGGAAACGATGGGGGTAACCAGGATCACAAGAGGAACTGAACTATTTCAGTTCCGGCCCATTACAGTAAAGTATTCCCTCTGATATTTATTCTTCGGAATATTTGTTCCTGTATAACACAACTCGTAATTATTAATTATTGGACATAAATCGAATTTAGGGGAAAAAAACTAAATTGATTGCTGATATAGAATTAAAAAAAACAAGTATATACTGACAAAACGTCAGAAATACTCAAGCTGTAGAAAGTCAAATAATATCATAAAATGGTATAAGATGAGGGCTATTGAGTTCAATATTCCAGTTGAATAAATTACATGTACATGAAACGAAATTCATATATTGAATTTAATTAGAAGAAATATAAAGCATAATAACGTTACCGTTTCTTTAATGATTTTTTATGTAGATATTTAGTATACTTCAACTATTTACGTTTTTGTATTTTTTGCTTAATGACGTACATCATTTAATATATACATCAATCTAAATAGCTCGCTACAAGCCAGTATAGTTGCAAACCACGGTCAAAATGTATGACAGTCTCCTACTCCGGAGCGTGGCTTGAGACAGTGGGGTTCATCTAGCTGAGCGGCATGTCCAATAAATATTCCGTACGAATCCAAAAGAAGTTATGATATAGATTCCATTACCAAAGCTTCAGATAATACATGAATTCAACATTCATTTTGTTCTACTATTTTGCTGTCACTCAAAGTACACATCATTTGCAGGCCTGTGAAAAGCAATTTCAGTTGGGGGGTACAGCCATGTATTTTCTAGCCATGAGAATTTGTTAAGGATGGGGTAACCCGCGCCACCTTTCAGCTAGAGTCTGCAGTGGACTCGTCCAAGGATGCTTTGTCGGCGACTGTAAAAAGTTACCTGAGATTCCTCCGCAAAGGAAAGCGCGAAATCTCTGTATAGAATCTGTTGTGACTGCGGAGCTTCACTCATTGTTCATTCGCCATAGAATAGAATCCATTATTTAACACTTAATATCTTTCAATATACAGACGTTTTCAAGATAAGCTTCATTTTTGTTTCTATAAATATTTTTATCTACAAAATTAGTATATTTTTTTGTTTTAAAACTGAGTAAATCGATGACCTAGCATCGTTTTAGATAACTCAAGCCCCTCTAGGGCTTGAGTAAAAATTATTCGGAGTAGAGTTACATTATTATTAAAATTTAAGAGTCGGTGATTTTATGTCAATATGTGGTATGTGATCGACATATGCATTGGGTCAAAGAAAAACGTATTAATTTTGGACAGTTTGTTAAGGGCCAATTTATTGTTCTTCATATACCTCTAACATAAAGAAGATCAATGTAATCTACATGTATATACATGTTAGAGTGCACGTGTATACCAAAACTGTATAGGTTGGCTTGTGATAAATTTAGGCCCCATCCGTACCATCCTAGTCCTAGACGAATGAGTTAAAAAAATGAAAATTTTAAAATGAATGTTGGATCATTCACCTTCCCTCATAGATATACTGTTTCTCAGTCCTTCTTTCCCGGCGAACATCATCGGCTACTGACTTACGTTTTACAACTGTGTGTATGCAAAGCGTCTTAGCGATACCCACATGTTAAAATTCATTCCTTCTGCTTAATTGGGTGTTTATTGTATTCATTTTTCTAAATAAAAGATAACATTAAACAGAGATCTGATCTATAAAGAATCTATGCTCTGCCAACTTAAATGGTGTTATTTATTTATTTCTATTTTATTTCAACTCTCAAATTTATATCAAATAAGTATACAAAGTATATTCCATATATCTTCACTCAAGTACTTATAATAAATACCATTTACATGATCAAACCTACATAAAGACACACACATAAAAATATACACATTTAAACATGTGAAAGTTGTTTTAATATACTAGTAGAAGAAAAGAGAAAGAAACAGAAAAAGGAGAGATAGGGCATAGTTTTTTTTCCCGTTTACATTAGGGGGTTAATGATCAACATTCCTTTCCTGAAAAAATATATATTCATGTACGCATGTATAAATGAATTATTATATATTACATTTGCTCTGCCAGTTATTCTCATAACTCGGTACTATATTTACATTGTTTCAAAAGTAAATATTTCTCTGTATAGATTATTTACTTATTTTTTAGATTATAAACGACATATCCATACCAGTTGAATTAGCCGATGAGTATAAAATACCCGTTTTTTTTTTATTATTAAAGCCTTAAATTCTTCTATAATGTATTGTTTCCTCAAGCAAATGATACTTGAAAAACATATATACTGGACTCAATTGTTTTAGGACTTCTCTAAAGTAAATGTTTTATTAATGCTTTATGAAAAATATTTACAAAACAGAATCCTTGACAAAGAAACCATAGAAAAAACCACACAGTGGAAGAGGCCTATCTGCCTTAAGGATGTTGGTTTAACAGATTGGAGGAGCCTTTTCCGATTTAAAGTACACTGGACAACTCTAAGACGTGGACGTGTTGAGAGAGACAAAGAAATTCTTAGCATGGTGCAGAATTTTCAATTTGTGACACGTGTCCGAGTGACGCACCAGTTACATCCGGACGACACTACGACCTGTATATGGAACCTAAGTAGGAGCAAGACGACGACGATCTTCACGTTATTGTTCATTTTTATGTCATTAGGCTCTCCAGAATATTATTACCCAATCAAAATAATTGTTTTGCTGGAACCAAAGAAAAAATTCCAAATCATTTATAGGTTTTATTAATGCTTGGTGGTTCCCAGAGAGACCTTAAACATGTTATTGACATTTTATAGTTATGATGTCATGAACAATGCGATCTCTTTAGTACATGCTAGAGCACTTAAGTTTCTAATCACATTTATAAGCATGAAAAATAGCCTTTCCAACCATCCACCTTCAAAGTTTTTTTTTAAATAAAATACATCGCGTTCCCGATAGGCTGTTGAAAAATGATATGACCCATATTCTTAGTACCACTTGTTCGAATATTTCCTATCCCTTTCAGATAGTTAATGCTTTTTGTATGGCCAAATTAAGTTATTGATTTTCTTCCAATTTGTAACCATATCTAATGTATAAAAAACAAGAGATGTTCTATTCAAAGTGCTCATTGGATCTGTAATATTAATCGAGTGTGTAATAAAGTGCTAAAACTATTCAAGTGACAAATTGCATGTATTTGATACTCTAAGGTCTCGTTTATGCATTTTTAAAAAAAATTTTTGGACATAATAATTAATCAGGTTACAAACTTCACTCACTAAAATTTACGTCAGTAAAAAATAAAGTCCAACATTTACTTCTTTCTAAAAGTTTAGAGAATAAGGTAAATTACATAATTGAAACGAATGCGTTATAAAGGTATCAAATTATCATTATTTATTTACCGACCACGAAATTAACTCTATTGGAAACATTCATGGAACCAGATCCCACCTCTGATGTCTCTGCTCATATTTTGTATTGTTTAATGGACTTCTGAGCTCGAATACTGTTCATTATCTTCATATATTTCATTGTATCAATTTAAGTGAAAACGTCGTAACATTACGATTAATAATCAAAAACCAGATGTGTTTGTGGAACACTATGCCCTCGATGGTAACACAACTCTGGAGTGGGACGTAGACTGAAGTGGTATACACTTACCCTTGACAGAACAATAGTTATGGGCTAGGTTAAAGTTGACAAACAGGACAAAAACAATATACCTCCGGGATTTCTCGATCCAGAGGCATAAAGAGAGTAAAGGATTGGTTAGGGAACAAGGCTAGCTGTTGATTATATGTATGCACATTATTCTTTTTGTGAATGGCAAACTTCGTACTCATGATACTTATTTTTCTTTGAAAGCAAGTTGTATAATGCGTCTACGCCGTAACGACGGATATATAACCTTGTCTTCATAATCTGTTACGAAATACAACGTGGTTTCCCGCGGTCATGCGTGGTTAGGTTGTTTTATACACACTTCCTTCATCAATATTCATGAAAATGAAAAGACATTATTGTTTCATATCAGATTTTGCTTATTTCCTTTGTTATTACACATGTACATTGGTTTACATAAACATTAGCGATAAGTTGTCATACACAACATGTTTCTCATACCGTTTCAACATCCAAAGAAGCTGGATTATCAATCACTATAAAAGGGATTTCATATACAGATTTTATAGAATGCCCACACTTTAAATCTAAAGAAGGATGAATTTAAGAAGTTATGACCGAAAAAGTCTTAGAAAAATATAAATCTAGGAAAAGGGAATAAAACAGAGCCTTAGAAGTTCTAAGTATGTGATTACATGTAGGGGCGGATGAGAAAAAGCATCCCCTATTGACGGGTGTCCGCCTCTTTTAAGGACAAATGATTCAAACAAAAAATGGATGAATGGAGCGAAATATATTTTTTGGCCTAATTTTATTGCAAACGATACAAATAACAAATTTCTCGAATATAAAGAAATTGTAAACCTTCTGTGATGTTCAAAAGTCAGTCCTTCTGAAACCATCTTATTAATCTATACAAATATTTTTTTTACTTCATATCACATTTTTGTTTAATTTTGAATAAAAAAATTAAAAACTACGTGGTGAAACTTATTCATTTTATTCATTTAAACATGATCATAATTGTTTTCAAATTTCTTGACATAAGTTTGTTTGTATCATCTGTCCTTAAAGGTCCGGCCGGACCTAATACGACAACATAACAAAGGTCGCATCCGCCGAAATTCTTATGTATTGATCAGGTAGACTATTCAATAAAGGTCATTTTTTGCTAACAATTTAAGGTCATTATAACGATCTCAATTTTTTCAAAATTTTTGAAATTGACGCTTGTAACTTTTCTTTTGGAAATTCATTCGACATTCTAACTCTTAACACACCCGAAACTTTGTGGTAGAATGTCATTTATGAACTACGGTGCACATACATTTTCAATATTACTAGGAACACCAATTTTTATTTCTTTTGCAAAAATTGAAATAAAAACACTCTTAAAAAGAGTGTCAATCTATCTTGTTTGAAAATAATTTGTAAATCCCCGTTCGCAATATTCATTTGCCTTATTCAATTTTCAACGTCATTACGGTAATAACGTATGAATATAAAAAAACTTGGTATGATAGAACTTTAGTTCCATTCCGTTCTCCATATATCTATTCACGTCGTGTGGAAGATCTTACAACATGTAATTAATGGAGACGCCAGAGTTCAACATAAATACAATATTTTATTTTTTTTTTTTTTACAATGAGATATGGATATAACAAATAACAATCAAGCTCAAAGTCTATTCAAATTATACAACTCGGGAGCAAGCAAAATATGGTGGCATGGGAGAATAAGCATCCCCTGTCGACAATTAACAAGCTAAGTCAATCGAAAAACCTGCCAACGCTTTCATGCATCAGATAGTTGTTTTCCACACTTGTTGGTTTAGTTTACAAGATGTCGGCTTCTATGCATGGAGTTCACGATTGACCAGTATTTGGAGTTGATGCGTTAAAGAATGAACAAAAATCAGTTCATTGCTTTATAAGAATATGATTTTATGGCAGTCCTTCCGAGGCAGAGCAACATTTGAATGGACATCCACAAAAAATGCGACGGGATATTTTTTTTTCATTCTGCTTACAGTACCTCTAGGTTAATAATAACATTGTTAGCAAATATAACCTATTAGTCGGTCGTATTTTTTGGCATTTTTGTTTCATATCAATTGTTAGGCCTTTGTTTGTTCTGTTTACCTGCTTACAGTGGGTATGACTGGTAAAAAGGGGAGATTTTATTCTCCCAGCCCCTGACCCACTCTTAGTCAATAAAGAGAACCCCAAATATGACATGATGCTAGTGAATTACCAAGAAAAACAGGAACTTGTAGAAGAATGCCCTTTTGGAAACGTGATAGTGGCCCTGTTTCACCACGGCTCATGCTCGCTTACACCTCTACGAGACTCTACAGCCTTTAGGAGAGAGGGCCCTTTATTTCGATACAGACAGTATCATCTACCAACATCAAGAGGGAGCCTTTAACCCCACCCTTGGCATTACAGTTTAGGAGAATGGACCGACGAATTAGACGGGGACCACATCATTAAATTCATGTCGGGAAGACCTAAACATTATCACTATATCACAGCCAAGGGAACTCAGGTCGGTAAAGTGAAAGGATTGACTCTGACTTATCGGAATTCCAAGATCGTGTCCAAAGAGACTTTACAAAAAATGCTGATGAAAGAAATAGAGGAAGTCACAGTGTCTTATCCCTACCAAATCCAGAGGAACCGTGATCATGAAGTCCAGACCAAGCCTTTAAAGAAACCGTACAGAATTGTATATGATAAGAGACAATTATTGGTACCCTCTTATAACACTTTACCTTATGGATATTGATTCAATGTTGACATGAAAATAAAATTGGTTTTTATTGTGTTTCTTTCTTCATAGTCTCTATAAAAGGCATTCTAATTCAACATGAAAGGTCATTTTAAATCATACGTAGTCGCGAGCCAGACCAACCCATGCGTTATCCCCAGTATGCTCAGCTCTCAAAGAGAGAAGCTACTTTTGAGCAGGGATGGCCAGAGCCTCTCCTAGGAAAAATACCAGACATAGCCCGAGCCGGGTTTTACTACAAGGGAGTGAAAGATAACGCTACCTGTTTTCATTGTGGAATTACTTTAATGAATTGGGATCCCGAGGACGATCCTTCTGTAGAACATGCCTATTGGAACCCAAATTGTCCTTACATCAATCAGTATAAAGGACGAGGGTGGGTGATGAATTTGTTCATTGTGGCTTTAGAGCAGAATAGGTATAAACCTTTACCTGAGATCAAACCTCTACTGAACCCAGAGCCAGACGTCCAGGCTCGATGAAAATGTCACATTTGTTTAAACGAGGAATTACAAATCGTTATAGCTCACCTGAGCTGAAAGCTCAAGTGAGCTTTTTCAGAAAAGCAGTCACATTTTGTCCGGCGTCCGTCTGTCTGTAAACTTTTCACATTTTCATCTTCTTCTCAAGAACCACTGGGCCAATTTCAACCAAACTTGCCACAAAGTATCCTTAGGTGAAGGGGTTTCACGTTTGTTCAAAGAAAGGGCCACGCCTTCTTCCAAGGGGAGATAATTATGAATTAGTAAAAAAATAATGGCATTTTAAAAAAATTTTCTTCTCAAGAACCACTGGGCCAGGAAAAATGAAACTCATTTGGAATCATCCTCAGGTAGTGCAGATTCAAGTTTGTTCAAATCATGACCCCCCGGGGGTAGGGCGGGGCCACAATGGCCGACCAAAGTTTTACATAGAATTATATAGGAAAATTATTTAAAAATCTTCTCAAGAATAACAAAGCCATGATTTATCATATTTATATAGAAGCATCCTCAGGTAGTATAAATTCAAGTTTGTTCAAATCATGACCCCCGTAGGTTGGGCGGGGCCACAATGGCCGACCAAATTTTTACATAGAAATATATAGGAAAATTCTTTAAAAGTCTTCTTCTCAAGAATAACAAAGCCATGATTGATCATATTTATATAGAAGCATCCTCAGGTAGTGTAGATTCAATTTTGTTCAAATCATGACCCCCGGGGGTAGGGCAGGGCCACAATGGCCGACCAAAGTTTTACATAGAATTACATAGGAAAATTCTTTAAAAATCAGCAAAGCCATGATTGTTCATATTTATATGGAAGCATCCTCAGGTAGTGTAGATTCAAATTTGTTCAAATCATGATCCTCGGGGGTAGGGCGGGGCCACAATGGCCGACCAAAGTTTTACATAGAAATATATGGGAAAATTCTTTAAAAATCTTCTTCTCAAGAATAACAAAGCCATGATTGGTCATATATATATGAAAGCATCCTCAGGTAGTGTAGATTCAAGTTTGTTCAAGTCATGACCCCGGGGGGTAGGGCGGGGCCACAATGGCGGCCCAAAGTTTTACATAGAAATACGTAGAAAAATTCTTTAAAAATCTTCTTCTCAAGAAAAGCAAAGCCATGATTAGTCATATTTATATTGAAGCATCCTCAGGTAGTGTAGATTCAATTTTGTTCAAATCATGACCCTCGGGGGTTGGGTGGGGCCAGAATGGCCGACCAAATTTTTACATAGAAATATATAGGAAAATTCTTCAAAAATCTTCTTCTCAAGAATAACAAAGCCATGATTGATCATATTTATATGGAGGCATCCTCAGGTAGTGTGGATTCAAGTTTGTTCAAATCATGACCCCCGTAGGTTGGGCGGGGCCACAATGGCCGACCAAAGTATTACATAGAAATATATAGGAAAATTCTTTAAAAGTCTTCTTCTCAAGAATAACAAAGCCATGACTGGTCATATTTACATGGAATCATCCTCAGGTAGTGTAGATTCGAGTTTGTGCAAATCATTCCATCTCTCCTTTAAGGAATGGTTGGGACTACTTTTTAGTTTAAACGTTTCAATAATAAACTAATTTCTGCTTTATGCTAGCCACAGTGCTCAGGTGAGCGATGTGGCCCATGGGCCTCTTGTTCTACCTTGTGGACACGTGTGTTGCTGTGCCTTGTGTGCTCCTTCCTTCCAGTTTTGTCCCATCTGTCGAGGCGAGATTCGACAATCCAAACGCCTATTTCTGTGTTAACTGTAAATAAAGGACAGAACCCAAATTTGCAAAAGTTTTGGTGTTTTCTAATGCTAAGCAAGCTCCTCACACCTATTTTTTTTCCCCACACTCAGTGATATAGAATGAGATTTTTGAATTATTTCTTATAAAATATTCTCTATTGGTTTTCCTCTGCAAGCTAAAAATAAATACACCTGAGAGTCTATATAAAAAGAGACACCAAACCCAGGGATCATTTCTGATCTGAGTGAGGGATTGAGCACAGCATGGAATTTGTAACCTTTGAGTATCGTTGGAAAATAGAAGAAAAATGTATTCAAGATTTCTTTGGTAAGAATCCAGGACAAACAGTTCTCAATGAAATCTACCTGTATAAAAGAATGACGTTACCCGATCCCAAAGGGGGCAGCATCATGTTCTTATAAGGACCCAGACATCCCAAGTATCGGGAATTCAAATGAAAAGTCAAATACGTCTTGGTTCACCAAAGAGAGGGACCCGAAAGCACTTGGATTCAAGGGAAATGGATGAAAAAAGCCGGAGATTGTATTAAAGGTTATGCCAAGATTGTGGTTCTAAGAGAATACGATATCATGGACTGTGCTTGTGAAACACACTATTTGTACATGAGGAGATCTTTCCCCTTACAAAAAGAACTGAAGAAAAGTTTTGAATGTTTGTAATTATGATGTTCTTGTTGTTATGAATAATAAACCATAGAAACCAAAATTCTGGTGTTGGTTTTCTTTTTTCCTAAGATACACTTAGCTGAGATAAAAAAAAAAAAACAAGACTTGTTTCTTTAGTTTACACTTTTATTGTTCAAAACGACATTTATTTCCTTCGTATCGACACAATCTACTTAGATGTTAGATCCGCTCGCATACTCGCTACACTAACATTGTTAGTGTAGCGAGTATGCGAGAGGATCTAACATCTAATTTTAAGTAGATTGGTATCGACATAAAGGACATCTCCTGTAGGAAGTCTGAAAAAGGTTCTTCACACACTTTTCACAGCACGGATATTGCCTACATTGTCCGTGTTGTGTATTTACACAAGGATGTCTAATTACTAGATAAACTACTTTGCTACAAGGACCACACCATTACTGGAAGTAACATTTTATTGAGGAACACCGATAACATACAAAACCAATACGTACACATAAATCATATCCGGAAAGATATACTACATTCCTCCCCACTAAACTTTTGAAATTCAAGTTTAAAAGTAAATGAATGTTACAATTCAAAATAAAAAATATCATTAAACATCTTCATAGTCTCTGAGTGTTTATATCAGTTGTAAATGAAATATTAGCACTGACTGAATTCAAATGACTAGATTTTGCAGAATCATGAGTTTTATTGAACATCCTGATAAACAAATACAAATATTACACAAATAAGAGCTTTCTGCCCTCATAAATGAAACAAGGGGATTATTATGCCCCAAAATCACAAATTCAGTTTCACAACAGGTTTCCGGTTTCAAACTGGATAACGGCACACAGGCGTACTTGATTTGTTTCCTGAATCTGGTACGGGGTCTTGAGCAACTGCTGGTTCAGTAGGAAGTGTTTCAGGTAAGTTAGGGGTTGCAGTTCCCTCATTTGGTGTAGTTTGACTGGTTTCTATTCTTTGTTCGACAAGCACAATATCAACCTGAGTGTTTATGTTCGGTAGCTGCAGCTGTGCCTCTGCGAATGGCTGCTGTACTGAACTAAGAATTTGGTCAACATGACGCCGCCATACATTTCCTGGGGATACTTCAACTTCATAGGAAATCGGTCCTGTGATGCGATGTATTATGCCGGATATCCATTTATGATCTCCCTTCCTGTAGTCCCTTACTAAGACATGGCCGCCGATGTTGAACTTGCGAGGTTTGGTTGTAATCTTACTTCGCATCCTTTCCTGACTTTGGTCCACGGTTCGTGTCAAACTGGGCTTAGCACGATCCAGCTTAGTTGTGAGATTTCTTCCCAAAAACATTTGTGCCGGAGATTCTCCAGTTGTTGATTGTGGAGTGTTCCGATATGCAATCAGAAAATTGCAAAGTTTCTTCTGAATGGAACCCTCATCATATTTGGCAGATTTCATAGCGCTCTTGAAGGTCTGCACAAATCGCTCAGCAAGGTCATTTGTCCTTGGGTGATAAGGGGATGAGGTTGAATGACGTATACCATTTGATTTCATGAATTGCTGAAACTCCTCTGCAATGAACTGCGGTCCATTATCACTGATTAAATGTTTAGGTAAACCATTTCTTGCAAATAGAGTTCTGAGTACTTCAATGGTATGTGTCGATGTAGTCTTGTTCATCTTGAACACTTCAGGCCACTTGGAATGGGCATCTACAACAATCAGAAACATTGTTCCCAAGAATGGGCCTGCAAAGTCCAAATGAATTCTTTGCCAGGGTTTATCGGGGAATTCCCAGGGATGGATGGGTGCTTCCGGTGCTACATTGCGATGGTCCATACATCCTTTACATTTCTTTGCGCACTCCTCAATACTGGCATCAATACCGGGCCACCAGACATGGCTCCTAGCAATTGCCTTCATTTTCACCACCCCCAAGTGTCCTTCATGGATCATGTCAAGAATTCCTTTCTGAAGTGGTTCTGGGATAATGACTCGGAATCCCCAGAGTAAACAACCTTGATGCACAGTAATCTCCTGTCTGCGTGAGAAATATGGTTGCAAGTCACCATCTGTTGCATCATTCCAACCACGCATGGTTGCATCGTATACCCGAGATAACACTGGATCTCGAGCAGTTTTACGCTTTATTTCACTAGCTGAAACAGGCAATGCGGCTAACTGTGTCATGTGAAATACATGTGCTGTATCTAACATCTCTGACTCCAACGCTCCTTCTCCGCCTTCTGTAGCTAATGGTAGGCGAGACAGTCCATCCGCATTCCCGTGTTGTTTTGTGTTCCGATACTCAATAGAGTAATCCAATCCCGATAAGAACAGTGCATACCGTTGCAGTCTTGCGGCAGTAGTAAGTGGTATACCTTTCTGCGGATGAAATATCGATACCAAGGGTTTATGGTCAGTAATGAGAGAGAAATGGCGTCCATATAAGTACATATGGAAATGTTTGATTCCCCACACTATTCCAAGGGCTTCCTTGTCTATTTCTGAATAGTTCCGTTCGGCACTATTTAGAGTTCTAGACGCGAATGCTATTGGACTTTCTTCTCCTGAGGGATACGTATGTGAAAGCACCGCTCCAAGTCCGAATGGTGATGCATCACAAGAGAGCCTTATCGGTAAGTGAGGATTATAGTGTGCAAGAACTTGATCAGACTTCATCAATTCTTTCACTTTTCTGAACGCTGTTTGGCACTCATTCGTCCAGTTCCACTTCCTGTCCTTCTCTAAAAGCTTGTGTAGAGGTCTCAAAACAGTAGACAAGTTGGGCATGAACTTTCCATAATAATTCACAAGCCCAAGGAATGCACGTAACTCTGTCACATTCTCTGGAATCTTAGCTTCCACCACTGCTTTCACCTTCTCTTCTGTTTTATGTAAGCCATCTTTGTCAACTTTGTGACCACAACATTCTACACTGTCTTTAAAAATGTCACATTTCTTGATATTTGCTCTCAGGTTGAAGTTCTGCAGTCTTGACAAAACTTTCTCTAAATTGCCAAGATGCTCCTCAGTCGTCGAACCAGTTATTATCATGTCGTCAATCATGCAATGTGTTCCGTTGATCCCCTGCAGTACTTGATCCATGGCCCTCTGCCATACTGCTGGTGCGGATGCCACTCCATACATGAGCCTGTTAAAACGGAACAATCCTCTATGAGTATTGATGGTGAGGTATTTCTGGTGATCCTCTTCAATTTCCATTTGCAGGTATGCATTTTTAAGATCCAGATTGGTGAAGTGTTTTCCTCCTGCAAGGTTTGAGAATATTTCATCTACCCGAGGAAGCGGGTACTGGTCTACACTAATACACTGATTCAACGTTACTTTAAAGTCACCACATATCCGAACAGTGTTGTCTTTCTTTGGCACCACGACTATGGGAGTTGCCCACTCGCTATGCTCCACTGGTTCCAGGATTCCTAAGCTGAGAAGTCGATCTAGCTCATTATCCACTGCTGGTTTAAGTGAATGTGGCACAGGTCGAGCCTTACAAAACTTTGGCTTTGCATCAGGTTTTAGGGAGAATTTGGCCTTTATATTCTTCAAAGTACCAAGATCTTCTTTGAAAACTGACTGATATTTGTCAAGAATGATCTGAATCCCTTGTTGAGGTGATACTGCCTGAGAGTATACATAATTCATGGAAAGTCTTTCAATCCACTGCTTCCCAGGCATTCATCCACTGTCGTCCGAGTAACGGTGGTCCACCTCTCTGGACGATGTACAAAGGTAACACTTCTTCTCACCCTTTCAACACTACAGGTACTTGAACAAAACCAAGTGGAGTTAGAACTTCTTCTGAATATGTCTTTAATGTAAGGTCACTCTTTTCCCACTTTAGGCCTTTGAAATTCTTCACAAACTCTGCCTTACTGATAATAGAGAGAGCGGATCCAGTATCGAGCTCCATCTTTAAATCCAATCCATTGACTTTTGGCTGTATCCAAATAATTTCTTTGGAATTTCCACTCATTTGATGAATTTCCAAACTTGCTATGTACTCTTCATCATCACTCTTTTCCGTAAGAAAGTGTCCCTTCTGCGACTTTTGTCGTGACTGGCTATTCTTGCTGCGACACACGCGTTCAATGTGTCCCTTTTTCCCACATTTTCTACAGTTTGCATTTTTGAAATGACAGTCTTGCTGTAAATGGCCCTCTTTCCCACAACGATAACACTTTGTCTCTGTTTTCTGTGGTTTCTTAGCTGGGCGTTTCTGACTTACTTGAAACTTGTTTACAGATGCTAATCCACGATGCTTATTCTGAAGTTCAGCAGCATCCTTAGTGGCTGTTTCCATGGCAACACATATTTCCAGTGCTTTGTTCAATGTGAGTTGGGCTATCGAGAGTAACTTCTCCTGTGTGTTCTCACAGCGCAGTCCACAAACCAAACGGTCTCTCAATGTGTCGTCCAGAGCACCTCCAGATGCACAGTGTTCTGATAATTTACGTAACTGGGCAATATAGTCTCTCACACTCTCGTCAGGTCTCTGGTCTCTCTTGTGAAAACGGAATCGCTCTGCTATAACAATCGGTTTGGGACTCAAGTGGTTCTTCAGAATGTCAACAATTTCCTGGTAAGTTTTATCGGCTGGTTTGGCTGGCGCAGTCAAATCTCTCAGTAAACTGTACGTCGAAAACTGTACCTTTCAATTCGATATCCATTCGATATCGACACAACCTTGTAATGACTTTTTGTTATATGATATATAAAACTTCGTACTATATAATATGTAAAACATTAAGTGACTTAATATATCTCTGTCGATATCGTCGATATCGATTCGATATCGAAAGAAACATGTAGTGTTATATTTGTGTTAGATTGGAAACTTTATTGTGACATCAAGTGGCCTTGTATATCTGTCGATATCGACGCAATTCATGCAGGATTTCAGGAAAGAATTTTGGGCTAACCAGGGATTTCTTGCAAAAATCTCTCCAGAAAAAAAAGTGTGGTTGGAAAAAAGAGTGAAAATTCCACCTCTTGGAGGATCTAGATTGAGGGTAAGATAAAAAGATAAGATAAGATAATATTTATTTGAAGTCGGGTACATCAACAAAGAACATTAGCTCTGAAGAGCTATTTTCCGACTACATAATGATACATAAAATACAACAATCATACATAATAAACAAGAAACAGTTTTTAAAAATTACATCGATATCACACTAATAAAATATCACTATTCCTCCGTGGTGCTTTAGTATTCACCACATTAAAACTGACAAACCTAAAATAACTTAAATCCTGTTTACTAGTTTTTAAAAATAAAATTAGCGACAGGCACAGCAATTACAACAATTTCCGTACCAACTATTTATGTTGGATTTAAACTGGTTAAAAGAAGTAATATTTCTAAAAGATTCTGGTAAAGAATTCCAAAGTTTTGCAGACTCATATTCAAAAAAAACTTTGAAGGGTGAAAATCAACCATCACTATCAGCAATACAAATGGGAGATCCAAAATGATCTTGGAACTCTGGCGAAAGCAGTCTTCACGAAAACTCACTGGTCCAAAGACCAAGGCCAGTGAATTTTGATGTCGGGTCAGTGAAAATCAAAATTCAAGAAGTCCGATGGGCTTGTTGATTATAAAAATCATACACAGTCAATATATATCTTAACTGACTTGCTTGCATAAATTTCATTGATATATGATATAAAAAGAACAAGCATGTGTTGTTGAATCGTATTACATGTATTGTAACCCTATTATAACATGGATGTATTACGTAACAACTGGAACTATTAACTAGTACGTAAAATGTGCGAATTTCCAACGAACAACTTACCGAAACGCGACAAAGGACGAAAAATGGTGGCATTCAAAAGTTGAAGTACGTAAACATGTATAAATTTACAGTTATGAAAATGTATTTATTTTATTTTTTAATTAAGGGGCCAGTAAAAATTTTGGTGGGCCAGTAAATTTTGAAAGTTCACTGGTCCGACTGGCCAGTTAGTTTGAAAAGTTTTCGTGAAGACTGCGAAAGGTCTCTGGTACATGAATTTAGAAGCGTGTCTTCAAGATTTAATCAGGACCGAGAAAGAAGAAGCCTTAAAAAGAATTCTTCCAGACACTTATACACAGTACCTGTTTTGTCGCATTCCCTTTTCCCAGATTAAAGACACGATGGAAAAGAAAGGACCTGGGGTGTTGAACCGAGTGATTGAGGACCGACCATCATCAGAAGATGTGTAAAATAGAGCTAATAAATTTGTTTAAGAAAAGAGCAATTGTTTGTTATAAATAAAAGGGTCACAAATCCTATTTTGCTCAGTATCTCACTGATCATGGTCATCAATTTAAACAGCTATAATTTTTTAGTTCTTCATTTTTAAGGCATAAGGTCAAAATGATTCAATTTCATGTGAACACAGTCCAAAGAAAAGAAGTCTGTCTAACATATGTGACCTCGACTGGCAAATACGAGGGTCAGTTGCGGCAAAAAAAAGTAACAGGAAAAAAACCCCATAAACTTCAGATATATCTGTTTTCTAAAAGGTGTTAATGTTTTCTTGAGATTGTGCTAGTGGTTACAGACACTTATGGAGAGGATAGCCCTTTTTTTTTTTAGGTCACCTGAGTAACTCATGTGACCTATTGCTATCCGTTTTCGTCCGTCGTCGTGCGTTGTGTGTCGTGCGTCGTGTGTTAACATTTGAACATTTTCAGCTTTTTCTCTGAAACCACTGAACCAATTTCAACCAAATTTAATATACAGCATCAATGGGTGGAGGGAAACAAAAATTGTGAATTTCATGGTCCCCGCCCCCCTGGGGCCTGAGAGGTGGGGCCAAAACCACTAAAATTATTGCAATTTTTAAAAATCTTCTTCTTTACTCCCGGACATCAAGCAGTCAAACTGTTGGCATGAATGTAATGAGCATTGAGTCCTCTACCAAAATTGTGAAATTCATGGCCCCAGGGTCAGGGGTTCTAGTGCTAGGGCGGGGCTCTATAGATTATATAGTGAAAATGTATTATTTCTTTGAAAATCTTCTTCTCTCCTCCTGGGTATTAAATAAACTAACTAAGCACATAGTTATGATAAGCAAGAGTGCCTCTTTCAGATTTGTGAATTTTATGGCCCCAGGGTCAGGGGTTCTGGTGTTAGGGCGGGGCTCTATAGATTATATAGTGAAAATGCATTATTTCTTTGAAAATCTTCTTTTTTGCTCCTGGGTATTTAATAAACTAACTAAGCACATAGTTATGATGAGCAAGAGTGCCTCTTCCAGATTTGTGAATTTTATGGCCCCAGGGTCAGGGATTCTGGTGTTAGGGCGGGGCTCTATAGATTATTTAGTGAAAATGCATTATTTCTTTGAAAATCTTCTTTTTTGCTCCTGGGTATTTAATAAACTAACTAAGCACATAGTTATGATGAGCAAGAGTGCCTCTTCCAGATTTGTGAATTTTATGGCCCCAGGGTCAGGGATTCTGGTGTTAGGGCGGGGCTCTATAGATTATATAGTGAAAATGCATTAATTCTTTGAAAATCTTCTTCTCTGCTTCTGGGTATTAAATAAACTAACTAGGTACCTAGTTATGATGAGCAAGTGTGCCTCTTCCAGATTTGTGAATTTGATGGCCCCAGGGTCAGGGGTTCTGGTGTTAGGACTGGGCTCTATTGATTATATAGTGAAAATGCATTAATTCTTTGAAAATCTTCTTCTCTGCTTCTGGGTATTAAATAAACTAACTAAGCACATAGTTGTGATAAGCAAGAATGCCTTTTTCAGATTTGTGAATTTTATGGCCCCAGCTGGGTCAGGGGTTCTGGTGATAGGGCGGTGCTCTATTGATTATATAGTAAAAATGTATTAATTCTTTGAAAATCTTCTTTTCTGCTTCTGTGTATTGAATAAACTAAGTAAGTACATAGTTATGATGAGCAAGAGTGCCTCCTACAAAATTGTGAATTTTATGGCCCTAGGGTCAGGGGTTCTGGTGTTAAGGCGGGGCTCTATTGATTATAGAGTGAAAATGCATTTATTCTTTGAAAATCTTCTTCTCTGCTTCTGGGTATTAAACTAACTAAGCACATAGTTATGATAAGCAAAAGTGCCTCTTCCAGATTTGTGAATTTGATGGCCCCAGGGTCAGGGGTTCTGGTGATAGGGCGGTGCTCTATTGATTATATAGTTAAAATGCATTAATTCTTTAAAAATCTTCTTCTCTGCTTCTGGGTATTAAATAAAGTAACTAAGCACATAGTTTTGATGAGAAAGAGTGCCTTTTCCAAAATTGTGAATTTTACGGCCCCAGGGTTAGCGGTTCTGGTGTTAGGGCGGGGCTCTATTAATTATATAGTAAAAATAAATTCTTTGAAAATATTTTCCTTTGCTTCTGTGTTTTATGCCAATGATCCATGTATATATATATATATTTATGATGAAGAAAGGTGCATCTAGCAAAGTGGTTTTTTTATGCCCCCAGGGTCAGAGGGGGGGGGGGGGTTATATAGTCTGAAAATAAATTAATGCTTTGAAATCTGCTCTTTGGTATTAATCAACCATTTATGATAACATTTGCAAAATTTTGAAACATGTGGCCCATGGGTGGGTGGTTCCTTTAGGGTGAGGTGCATAACTGGGTATCAAGGGGAAGTGCATTTTCTCTTTGTTACTCTGATCTACCTCTGAGTATTAAGTAAAGAGAGTAACCATGCTAAGTGAATAATTATGATAAGCAATGGTGCCTCTTTCAAAATTGTAAATTGTGAATTTCATGGCCTCTGGTTTAAAACATGAACCAAATTTAATTGTTTGAAAGTTGTTACACAATACTCAGGTGACCTATAAGGCCCGTGGGCCTCTTGTTATTTATTCAATTTGACAAAAACCACATGTGGCACAAGTCATACATATAGTAAACAAATATAAAATTTATAGTCACATGGAATTTCTGATATTACATGCATCACGTATGAAGTTACAAGTCTTTCTTGTAGATTTAACATCTGCTGGATTAAAAGTTTCATATGATATACATGTACATGTATTATTAAAAAGTGTACAAAATTCACTTCTTAGTTGTTTATATAATAAATGACATACAAATAATAATAATAAAAAGAAAGATGTTCATCTCAACAACATTTTGACAATTAATACAGTATCTTTCATCTCTTGGTATAATTGGGTTACAATATCTGCCAACCTCTATCTGCACTTATTCTCATTCGAGAAAAAAAGAACGAAGATTCTTGGAAATGGGAAAAATTAACTATATGGTTGAATTTCAAGCTTGTTTAGATTTCCTTGGCTTGTTAACTGGTTGTAGAATGATGATTTGTCATTACCTTTTTCTTTGATATTTATTACATCCTTAAAAACTATATTCTCAAAATATTTTTTTCAAAGTATTTTCTAAATCATATTGATAATGTATTAGCATTTGAACCGATAACTTCATCAAGTATAGTTTGAATACAGTTTTGCCAACATGTTTTTCCACTTCCTGCAAGTTTTTCGTCTTCTAAAATATGCATGTTATAAAAGTAAGTTTGAATTCTTTTGATCTGAAACAAGTCTCTGTAATCTGTAATAATATCTAAATAATAATTTATAAACTCTGAAAAATAATGGGAATTGCACCAAACTCCTCAGAGATGTAAATGTTCTGTGTAAAGAAGAGTTATTTTAAGAGGTTTGAAACTTTTTGCCTAGATTTCTTACTTCATTTCTAAGTTTTAAACAAGTAGCAGTCATCCAAACTTTCTTAGGTTTTGCTTTTCTGTTCCGACTTTGTTTAAAATTTGTATATTACAGTTTCCGCATTCTTAAAGATTTATTTTTGTATATTTTACTTAGTTATCAAAGGGTCAATATCATGGTGTTCATTGAAATTTACTTTCAATTATGTGGTCATTTTCAAAACCAGCCATTTACATCATTAAAAAAAATAAAAATAAATTGAACATATTATTTGACAAAGAGTGAAAAGGATTGCATACTAGTTCAAAAATATTAGTTAATCTTAAAGTATCCTAATACAATTTATTTGTAAAATTAAGTTATTAATGTATTAAATTACAAGACTCTTCTTACAATTCTACTTCTCTCATCTTTAACTCTTATAGATTTTTGCAAGGACAGATAACTAGTACGACCTTTTGATTTAACTGGGTGGCATCAGGAAAATACAGCTCAGATCATTCGATTTTGATCTCACAAAAAGGAAATGCATCAAGAAAATAAAAAGAAAAATTCATGTGGAAGGATTCATTCTAATGAAATTCAGGATTCATGAGAGATACATGTACAAAAAGACCTGTTTTGATATGTCTCACAGCACACCAGAATTGGAAAGAACATTTTACAGGTAAGGGAGTTACTATAAAGAATATGGAACTTTGAAACTTGATGTGAGAATCAAAGAAATAATTTCAAGAGATAGTAGATCTACCTAAATAAATGTTTTTAAAAATGTGTTTGTTGTTTATATAGACATTGAATCACTGCCACACAAAGAGATAAAAAAAATTAGCTCATTGGTTTAAAGAAACTTATCATAAATTACCGACGGGTCATGGACAAACTTGCCACTGTTTTTTATCAAAATGTCATGTAAATGTGATGTTGTTATTCCTTGTTCTTGTTTTGAATAAAACATAAAAAAAATCCAAATCTGAATGTCATGTGTGATGAGGTCATAATGGGCAGTAATTTGAATAGCTGCCAAGTCTGTGTGTGTACCATGGGTATACACCTGCTGACCAGGTGTACCTCCAGAGACAAGGCCGTAACTAGGCTCAATTTTTTAGTGAGGTAAGGGTGCTGGGCATTCCTAGTCTCAGACGGGGCAAGGGTAGTACGTGTATCTCATGACCAGTGATTGAGGTTTCCAAGGGGAAGGAGGTCCTGAAACCGGGGTATTAGAAAATAACAGATTTAACGATTTAGAAAATAAAAGTTATTACGTTTTGAATTGTCGCCCGCATGGCGCAGTGGTTGTAGCGTATGCTCTAAAGTCGCAGACTAAGGAATTGATCCTTACATCACGGGTTCGAATCCCTCTGCGGGATGTAGAGACCGGTCCTTCGGATGAGACCGTAAAAACCGAGATCCTATGTCACAGTAAGTGATGGCACAAAAAGACCTCTCACTGTTCAATCATCTTCACTGATCCTGAAAGCCCAGTACAGATTTAAAACTTGCAGCCCTCCATCGGCAAGTGTTTCAATATGAATGAGAAATTCTTAGAAGGGGTGTTAAATAAACGAATAATTTACAAAATAAACATTTTGAATTAAGTTTTATATGCGATGTAAATGAAAATGAGGCACCTGGTTAAATGAATGATTTACAAAATCATTGGAAATAAAAGTTGAAAATATTAATTTAGCACGAAGACACACATAAGTACAATGTAAAACTTTTTCACTTTTCAAAAAACTCTAAAAATTTAGTGAGACATTTGCCTCACTTGCCTCAATGGTAGATATGGCCTTGAGAGAGGGTGGGAAGTGAGTGTCGAGAAAGTGCAGGTGTGATCCTAAGGTAGAAATACTGGGGCCTGAAAGTAAAAAACACATCATTTAGCATGAACAAGGTCTGGAGTAAAAGTCAGTTTGGAAAGAGAATTCCTAGAGTAGAGGATATGGAGACAGAGGATATGAAAATAGAGGAAGAAAAAATACCTTATTGGAAAAGAGAATGTCTGAACCCATGGGGGATCATGAAGATTCTACGCCTAAAAGAAGAACAGAGGTGACCACTCTAATGCACAACCCGGAAATGTTTACATAGATAAATTTGAGAAAATCTATGACTCTAAGGACCCTTATAGAAGTTACAGAGTGACCATCAATTGGCCCTTTTTCATTCCTCTGGTCAAAGAAGAAGATCGGGACATGTTTCTGAGTAATGAAGATGAATTTCAGTACCTATCTAACAAAAAGAAAGGCATCCTTGGACAGGAGAAGTGCATCAAATCCGGGGATTCATTCAAATGAAAGAACCTGTAGGAAGATTGGATATGTGTAAAGTTCATATGGCTGCCCATTTGGAGATGTCTCACAGTACCCCAGAATTGGGAAGTCTGTTTTACAGGCAAGGGGGTGACTATGAAGAATATGGGACTCTGTGGACTGAGGAAAGAAACAAAGAATTACAGCCCAGAGATTGGATACAATGGAAAATAGGGGCCTGGAGACATTGTCCGAAAAGAAAGAGATCTTTTAATCTGAAAAAAAATATTTAAAATGTCAAGTATTGATTTGTTGTTGTATATAAAAACGGGTGACCCTCATAAAAACAATCATTACATCATGAGTCTTCAGGAGATACAGGGTGATTATTCAAGAGTGAAATAGAAGCGATTGTCCATCAATTTAATTGTTTGACCGTGAAAGCTCATGGATTGAGTCAAAGTATAGCGGAGAAATTCCCCCAAGCCAATGTTTATGCCACTCGCCGACCTCTAGGGTCCAGAAATTTAGCCGTGGAAGAAGATAGAGGAATACCAGGCACTATTAGGGTGTTTACCTCACAGACCCCTGTAATCACGTGTTTACTCGCTCAATTGGATTATGGCAGAGCAAGTCACAGACCTAAAAGAATCTCCACTTATCAGGATACTCCACAAAACAGAGAACAATGGTTTCAAACTTGTTCACAAGAAATGGGAACTTTACCTTACCAGACTTATGGCTTTCCTTATGGAATAGGATGTGGGTTGGCTGGAGGCCACTGGACTCATTATAGACATATTGAAAAATTTGTACACACGTATGACAAACAAGTGTTCATTTTTCATCAACCTTAACTGTGTGGTGTTTTTTTTGTTGATTGATGTGAGATGAAAAAAATAAAGAAATTTTTTTTCATGTTTTATTATTTTAAAAAAAAAAATCATGTTCTTTTATTTTAAAAAAAAATTAAATTAAAAAAAAGTTAAAAAGTTATAATTTTGAAAATTTTTAAAAAGGGACCTGATGTTTTTTGGACTTGACACACACACGTTTCATTTTTTTTTTTTTTTTTTTTTTTGAGTGTACTAAAATGATAATCTTTTCTTAGACACACACACACGTTTCTTTGACTGTATTAAAAATGATAATCTTTTCTTGGACACACACACGTTTCATTTTTTTGACTTTATTAAAATGATAATCTTTTCTTAGACACACACACACACGTTTTTTTGACTGTATTAAAAATGATAATCTTTTCTTGGACACGCATAGGTTTCGCTTTACCCCCTTGCATAGAAAGCATCTTTTCTAAAGAGTTGGGTGGCACTTAAAGAGCCGTTGTGTTTTTTTTTAATCAAAGGGTTTACTCCCTGAATGATCCGGCTGACCCTGGTGTAGGGGTAGGAGGTCTTGTGGGGTCCATGAAGCGGCAAAGGGGACAGGGCTCTGTTCTATCAATAAGCCGGGCGGAACATAAATAGCACGCAGGGCGCTGACGGCACCGGGCAGAGATGAAATTTTTTCATCTCCATGTCGCACAGGCAGAGAATGCAGAAATTCTCCAGGGTGGGTGCCTGTATCCCTCACATGGGGATACACCCATGAAAACGTACCTGGGTCTGCACCTCCATCTGATCTGGTGAGGGGGAGTCCGGGATGGTAAAATTTCTCCCTCATCTGGCTCTGGAACTCTGGGTGAGGATGCTGGTGGTGGGGTAGCTGCAATAATGTAGCCCTCTCCGATTTTTTTTTTTGGGGGGGAGGGCTACAACACCTGAGGATCTCCGTAATGGTGCAATGCGGCAGTGAATCGCTCCCGCACGGATTTCGGCTCAAATTGTCTGTAAACGGCTATTCTATTTATATGCCTTACCTGAACTTCCAAAATGTAGTTATCCCAGACATAAATCGATCAAAAAATATACAGCACAATCCATATATCAGTATTTTTCGTGTATGTCAACATCACAACTTAAATTTATCCGCCATGTTTACTGACCTTGACAGATTTTATTTTGAGACAGCCAATGAGATTAAGGATCTATAGGGAGCGGATTTCTTTAGAATAACCTTATTTTAAGCCTAAATATTGCTGTTTACGAAAAAATGACACTTGGAATTATTTTTTTCATCGATGTTTAGTGTTACTATTCATAAAAATTATTTATAAACATCGACATTTGCTTTATTGAATTATTCGAAATTTCAAGCGCAAGTCTCACTACGTCACGCGTGAACTGTCATGGCTGACGAATAAGCGAGAAGAAATCGCACAGATTTATTTTACATGGTTTTCGCGTTTAACGAGCTATTATGTCAACAGTGAATAAAAATTTCGTCTTATTATAAGTAAGTTGAATGTAAAAACAATTTATTCGGCCTGCAGTCGCTCGTATTTAAAAATATTTTTGCACCATTACGGAGATGCGATGGAATTGTAGCCCTCTCCAGAAAATATCAGATAAAAAAAATTGGAGAGGGCTACATTATTGCAGCTAGTGCTGGGGGTGGAGGTGATGCTGGTGGTGCCTTTGATGTCCTCCTCCTCCTCCTGCAGCTGGAACCTCTGAGCGTATTGTTGCATTGAATTCGCCCATGTTTGTCACCGCATATTCTCGCCAAGTTGAGGAGTTCCTCACTACCCATTGACAAATGACTTCAATTCCTGGAATAAGAAACAATTCTTCTTGGAACAGAAGCTCAGCCATCTTAGTGTATAGCCAGGATCGGCTACTAGCAGAATGACGCCGAGCTCTGGCGAGCGTCAGTATTTACGCACACATGACGGACGGGAAAGAGAGCACCCTCTGAGGCCTGAGTTAACAAGCATGGCTTGTTTTTATTTCAAAAGAATAGGAACTAAAGTATAAATCAAGTGAAAATCCGTTTAGGGATAGACACAACCCGAGTTCAAAGGTCACCGTTTTTCAGAAAACCAAAGTAGAACCTCCTTTTTCTTAGAATCCATTTTATTTGGAAAGTGAAATTTTTTTTAAAAGTAGAATGTGGTTAAAAAACAATTCGTATTTAGTTTTCGGGGGCATGAACCACTCTAGATTTTTTGTGTGTGTTTGATTAAAAAAATCATAGACTCAGCGTCTAATAAGTCCAAGATGACAAAGCTTCTTAATAATAATAATAAAAATCAGAAATGCCAATTAAAAAAAAGACATTGCCCCCGAATTTAGAATAAGCTTGATAAAAAAAAAAAAAAAAACATGATATTTTACAGCCCTATCTAGTGTTAAAAAAAACAGGGTTCCCCTCAGAATTCAGAAAAAAAAACCTGATGTGGATTTAATACAAGTTTCTTTGACTGTATAAAAATGCATCTTTTCTAAAGAGTTGAGTGGCTCTTAAAAGAGCCGTTTGATTTTTTTTAAAACAGCACCGAGGGACCTAGGTCTGGAAGCTCTGAAGTGAAGGAGAACCAGGAAGTTAGGTCTGGAAGTTCGTCTTATTCTGAACTAAAGGGTTCTGAGAAGGCGTGGGAAGATATGCTCGGCGCTGGAGAAAAGGGTTCTGTACATTGAGTGGCTGTCCTATCTCTGTTCTGGTTCAGGGTTTGCAACTGCTGAATATGTTCTACTGCAGCTCTAAAAATCTCCACTTTGCTCATCTTCTTGTTTTTCTTTCCATTTGGAAGATGTTCCCGCGCAGAGTTTCAAAGCTAAGTATGAGCTCTTTTACTCGGTTCTGTTCCGTTTGATTTCTTTTAACCAGTTTTTCCTTATTCATGTTGACCGCAGATGAATTTAACCACAGAATGAGCTTCAAGGTATAGCCTATTTATTCAAGCATAGCCTATTTATACATTGTATGACGTCATAATGCAGCGCGTGCCGAGAAGGTGCAGGTGTTTTGGGGACCAGGTGTCCGTCCTTTTGGCGGGAAGCGCGTGCCGAGAAGGTGCTCGGGTCAAAACCTGGGCAGCGCGTGCAGGTAGATGTATTTAAAGCGGAGTTTAGGGGGATTAGATCCTCATTTCGTTACACACCTTGTCAGACGTCAGACGTGTTTTTTTAAAACCATGGCACACGCAATGATGAACAGCAATCCTAATTATGTGACACCTGAAGGCTATCTACAAGCTCCATTACCTACCATGCCTGAGAGTCAAAATGCTGTGGGTCTGCAGTTAGGAATGTTTAATCTACCTGAAACTATGAATAAAGAAGATATGGCCGTCTTGACCACCACGTTGGAGGGGATAGTAAACACACTGAATAAGATGCAAGAGAAACAAGATCAATTTGAAGAGAGAGTCGCGAGTGACTTGGGCTACTTAAAAAGTAAAGTAGCCCGGATGGATTACAGAGTTAAGAAGTTACAAGGGATCCAGGATCAAGGAGGAGACTCCTTAAGAGTTCTAAGAAAACCAGAGAGACCAGTCCCTGTTACATATGTAAAGAGTTCGGGCACTGGGCGCCTGATTGTCCCAAGAAAGATCTATGCTACACATGTGGACAAATTGGACATTGGGCTAATGAGTGTGACCGAAAGGATGAGAAGACCCAGGAAAAAAAAGCCAGGAGAAATAACCAAAGGATAACAGACCTGCGGACCAGCCTAGAAAAGAAAACAGACGGGAGAAACCAAGAAGACCGTGAAAGTCCAGAAGAAAAATTGACTTTGTTTATTTTAAAGGCATAATAAACTTGTTTAAAATTTAATAATCTTGTTTTTTTTTCTTTATGTCCAACCGATTTTTAGGGTTCAACACCTAAGGTTTTAGGCCGGCTTTTATTCCCTTGGGAGGTGCACTCCCTTGACTCACCTACCCACCAGGTGTTTTCTACCACCCAGGCTCAGAGTTGATCCACCTGGCCCCCTCAGGGGTATGTCCTAGATATTTACCTCCCTAGCTAGACAGTGTTTTCTACCAGTCAACTAGCCAGGTGCACCTCATTTGCACAAAAAGTGCACTCAGTTGACCCGCCTAGCTAGGAGGCTTATACTACTGACCATATTTAATCATCAATAAAATTTCAGATCTGACCTATCGAATCCAGAAATCTCCCAATTCAGAACCAATTTCGGCACACATTGACTATCTAAAACAATATTTGGGTTTTAAAACACCTCCAGCTTGGAATACACATGACATTAGTCACCCATTCTCAATATAAGGGCACAAATGCCTCTCTGATTTTTTAAAAAATGAAGTTCAAGATAACAATTTTTCTATCAATTACATTTGAAAGAAAGTATCTGAAGATTTTGTTTCCAGGTTTTTTTTCATCAAATTTTAATACATGGAATAATGACAAGACGGTAAAGTAGAGGGTGATTTTATTCAGAAATGTAGCTTGAAATGTACGTTACTCTTTCTTCAATGTCCAAAAAGATATGTAAAAAAAAAATATAGCCATTAAAATCACAATTGGAATATCTCATCTTAACACCAGCACATCCTACCAACTCTGTCAGCAACAATATTTTCTCGGCATACGAACGTGCGCATGATTTTTCCTTTCAAAAAACAAAGGTTACTTTTTGACCCAGATGTAAAAAACATTTTTTTAAATATATGCTTTAAATTCTTCTCTCTGTTTTGTTTAGAGCGATCAGTTTAGAATCCTGTCATTTTCTATAGATAGTGGAACTTAACATGTACATGTAGTAAAATTATATTTTGTAGTTACTGTCTATCTTAACATATATCCATGCCGATTTAGACAACTACGTAAATGTAACGTACATTTCAAGATATATTTCTGTTAAATAAAAAGCTTAAAATTCATCTAAAAATTCATAGTTTTGTTTCAGTTTATTATAAAAAGATTCTCTATGTAATCACATTGTGTTACATGTCACAATTGTAGTACAATTTGTATCCTGTGCCGAGCCCCTATATGTATTCCCGTGTTGTACCCCTTTTGTGTATGTGTGCGTATGACGTCACGCTTTCGTGTGTAGCCAGTAGAAGAAGACGCCATTCTGTGTAAGAAACCACTGGTAACTTTTGTGAACTATTTCGACCTGCTGTGTGCGGTCAGGGGCTGCTGTGTGCGCCTCACATATATAATAACTTGCTGCTGTGTGCGCTCGTTATCTTTGTATATTTGTGTATTTGTTAACTGTCTTGTTTATGTAATAAATTTAGTACAACATTGGCGACGAGGATAAACGGCACAACATCCGGCCATGTGCTTCTGAAAAATATCAAACTCAATTTTACTTTAGATAACGTTTAGAACCCATATATTTTAATTTGTACTAGTTTATTGGATAAGTTAATTCACATATAGAGTTGTTTTTGGGAGATAAAGGTTAATTTACAAAATTTATTGTTCGTTCGAATTTCCTCAGTATGTTAGGGTAGCTAAGTTCTGCATAGGCTTACAGTTATACTTGTTATTTTAAGTAGGTAATCGCATACTTGTCATCCAAATACATTAGGGTAAATAGCTGTTCCATTTTTAAGTCCTGTTTCCATATAAATAACAAAATTGTAGAGAAAAAAAGTATACATTAAAAAAAAAAAAACATTTAATACCCCCCCCCCCTTTCCCTTTAGGGTGGATGCGCACTGCATAAATTGCTAATTTTTTTTAGAAAGGAATAAAATAAAGGTTCATTCAAATTGCTTTGCATTTATAACTAACACCTGTGTTAATTTTTGATTTCATCAAACAGAAAATATGTTTCCTTACCAATTGCTCCCTAGCAATTTGTGTATGGTTATTTGCCATAATTAAATTGCTAAATTTTTCTACTTTCTTTTTTTATCTATTGTCTAACATTTAAATAAAAGTTTGTACTGCTGTTTTTAAAAAATATCACAAACATTGAACATGCGTGTAAATATTCAAACCGCTACTAGGAAGAGCTTCAAATTTAGAGAACTTTGGAAAAAAAAGAGAGCTCAAGCTATCATCCAATTACGAGATATGCTAAATTTCCCTATTTCCATTCAACTGCTGGCTTATGCCTCAACAATCAAGGAAGGAGTATGGCAGCAGTGGATCAATAAGGCCGCATTGAATTAGACGACAATAATGGACGACCAAGTAAAGCTGCAGATAATGAAGACTTATCCAAACTGACATACCAACCAGAAATTAGAAGCCTGTTATTTTAAAAAGGAAAAATTTCCCCCACAGGTTAAATATGCAGCAGGGCAGAATGCAAATGCAGGCAGAGGAGCTTCATAGTAAAGAGTTGGCTCTAAAGGAAAAAAAGAGACTAAAATTTTTTGAACTTCGAAAGAGCTAGATAACAAAGACCCGTAAACATACCAAACTTGCCACGGGTTATCCAAAACCTTTGGACAGGGCGGGAAATTAAAGCATGAACCCATGACACCGCATCTGACCTTTTTGAGGGCAGAACCTGGACAACGCACCTTGGAAGGAGGAACATGATGACTGGTATTTCTCATTCACCATTTGATTTGGGATCAATGCAGTCATTTACTGCTTTTCCCTTTCCCTCTGGAGGACCATCCTTTCCTTCTACCCCGTGTAGTGTGGGCGGTGCAAATATGCAACTGGATTTTGACCATCAGCGATCTATTCTTGGAGATAGTTTTCCAAATCCGGCCGAGACAAAAAAAAAGACATACACAGGCTACGAGATATAGAGGAGAAAGTCTCCGGCTCATGACTCGGAAAATTCCAGTGAGTCTGACACTGCATAGCTTATCCAGAAGTAAAACTCGGCATGGAAATCCCAGGAGCCCATCAAGACCTAAGATGCCTACCTTTCGTGGCGACAAGAACTGGGACTCGTTTATCTTCCAGTTCCAAAACAAGTGAAACAATATAATTGGAGGAGCGAAAACAAAAAAAGGGCTATTTGACTGTCTGCAGGATAAGGCGTTAGATTTTGCGCGTGAACTTACACATTGTAGCTATCAGGATCTCTTAAAGAAGATGTCAAGGCGATTCAGTACAAAGGAGGCACCCATATCTGCGAGACGACAGTTACAATTTGTGCGACAGAAGGAAGATGAAACTTTTGAGGAGTTTTCTCAAAGAGTCCTTTTTTAACCATGGATGGACTTCCAGAAGCAAACGACAGCACTGTTGATCAAATGGCGGTAGAAGCTTTCCTAAGGGGATGCAAGGATAAGGAGGCTGCTCACCTTGCTATGGAAAAGAACCCAAAGAGTATTTACAAGGCCTTGAAGTATGTCAAAGCAGCTGTAAATAATTGCAAGGCACTGTTCGGTTCACGAGCTAATTACAGTACTGTGTCTAATTTAAAGGACGACTGTGTTGAGCCAGCTACAGACGAGGCATGTATCCGCACTCTTCATGACTCAAGGCGAGACTCTTCAGAAAAACTGGAAGGCCTGATCTCCAAGCTCATAGGACTTATGGAACGGAAGGACCAGCCAAGGTCAAGGTCACCGACACCCCCATCAAGTCCACAACGCCGTCGCTGTTACCTCTGTAAGGGTTATGGTCATTTGCAAAGGGATTGCCCTCAGGCTAGAGACAAGGGGAGGAGCCCTAGCCCAGATAAAGGATTTAAACTTCAGAGGACTGGGCGGATCGGCCAACACTGATGCAGCCAATAGATGATGGCCAGACATTACCGATGAATGAGAGTCTGGATGAAAATTATGAACATGTCATCAAGAGCTGGAAGAAACACCAGATGTATCACTCTTGTCATTGGATCAGCTCGGTCATGAACTGAATTCATCTACTGACAGGGATGTTAAGGAAATATTAGTAAAACAAGTAAATGTAGCTAGCCTGGTGATCCCTATCCATATACATTCAAGAGAAAGTCTCTGCTGTAATAGAGAGAGATACTGCTGCTCAAGTATCTGTAATGAGTCTTCAACTCGCAAGAGAATTGGGACTGATGATTGACGACAAGCAGTTCATATACCTAAGGGGTGTGGTACCTGATGAAAGGATACCTGGGTATTTAATTAAAAGCGTACCAATTTGCATAGGTAGGACCTACCTTGCAGATCTCTATGCCGCAGACATAACAGATAGTATTTTACTTGGCTTGGATTTCTTAGTAAAATACAACAGCATTGTAGACTTGAGGGATAACATATTGCAAATAGGCAACAATACCATTACCGGGATAGTCAAGAGAACTGAAAGTGGCACAGATGTTGACATAAGGAAAGTTTTCATGCAAGGAAGGACAGTAATCCCCCCAAATACAGTTTCCTGTACAAATGTTGTTATTGATGGACCCAACATAAATGATGATAGGCATTTAGTCCTTGAACCTTTGAAGACCAATAGAAAGTTTGTCATGGCAGCAACCATAGTTGATTCCGGGAAATCAGCTAGAGTCAACATTATGAACCCGACAAATGGTACAATTGTTATAAAGGCCGGGAAGCACATAGGCAATGCAATGGACTTCAGCGAGGAATTACGAGGTGTAGAACAATGTAACATAAAGTGTGCTCAACCAGTTAGCCAACCAGCCCCAGCAGAGGATCTGGGTCTGCCTGAGCACTTGCGTGAATTGTTTGTTAGAACTTGCAAGAACCTGAATGCTGATGAGGCTGACAAAGTCAAGGCACTGCTGATTAAGTATAGTGAAGTGTTTGCAAAACATGACTTAGATTTGGGATGTTTTTCGGAGATTAAACATCAGATTAACACCGGAACTTCTTCCCCAGTGCGACAAACAATGCGTAGAACTCCCTTTGGGTTTGAAGGAGAAGAAGAGACACACTTGCAGAAAATGTTGGATGCCAAAGTTATACAGCCTTCAACTTCTGAATGGTCATCTGCTCCTGTGTTAGTTCGTAAGAAGGATGGATCGGTCAGATGGTGCATCGATTATCGCCAGTTAAACCAAAAAACAGTCAAGGACTCTTATCCCCTTCCTAACATAGAAGATTGCCTCTCAACATTGTCCGGCTCGATCTACTTTAGCACTTTAGATATGGAGTCAGGGTACTATCAAGTAGAAATTGATCCAGCAGATCAGAAAAAGACAGCATTTATCACTAGATTTGGGCTGTTTGAGCATGTGAGAATGGGGTTCGGACTGTGCAATGCTCCTGCCACCTTCCAGCGAGTTATACAGCTTGTGTTGCGTGGCCTTACATGGAAGGATGTCATTGCATACTTAGATGATGTTAATGTTCTCGGCAAGTCCTTTGAAGAACATTTGAACAATCTCAATGTAGTCCTAGAGAGGTTTAGCAGATATAACTTGAAGCTCAAGCCAAGAAAGTGCTTCTTATTCCAGACAGAATGTGAGTTCTTAGGGAAGCGAATTACTCGAGAAGGTGTAAGGATTTCCCCAGCCAAATTGGATGCTGTACGGTCCTGGCCTGTCCCTACGGATAAGAAAGAAGTTGAATCATTCCTTGGCTATGCTAACTACCATCGAGAACATGTACAAGGATATGCTGGGATTTCAAAGTGTCTGTATGAGCTAACAGGTTCAAAGGCAAAGCAATTTAACTGGACCACTGAGCACCAAGAGGCATTTGAACACTTGAAGACAGCACTATCCTCAGCACCCTGTCTCGCTTACCCAACTCCTACTGATGACTTTATTTTAGACACTGATGCATCTGACGCAACAATAGGAGCTGAACTTATACAGTTGCAAGATGGAAAGGAACGGACTATAGCCTATGCCAGTCATGTTCTGTTACCAGTACAAAGGAAATATTGCACAACTCGCAAGGAGTTACTGGCAGTTGTGAAGTTCTGTCGTCATTTTCGTCATTATCTTTTGGGACGACGCTTCACGATACGAACTGACCATAACAGTTTAGTTTGGTTGTTTAGGTTTCGACACATCGAGGGGCAGTTATCTCGCTGGATAGAGGAACTCTCACAGTTTGATATGCAAATTGTTCATCGTAATGGGAACAAGCATTCGAATGCAGATGGCTTATCACGTATTCCTGATAGATTGGAGGCTTGCGATTGTTATAATGCAGGTTCCAACTTGGAATCACTGCCTTGTGGAGGTTGCAACTACTGTGCCAGAGCCTGTCAACAGTGGGAGAGATTCTCAGAGGATGTAGATAACGTAGATCCGCTAGCTGTCAAGGTCATTAACCCTAGAGCCAGGACAAACTGCAGAAGTGTTGAGAGTAGAGTACAACACTGATGTGCTAACAGATGATCTTTCCTTTGAAGTAAATTGGACAGAAACCAGAACAAAGGAAGAGGTATCAAAACTACAACATGAAGATGCAGATTTATCAGTATTGTTCCAGTGGCTAGAACAACCCCCTACATCACACGACTTGCTTCTGAGTAGCCCAGCCTCGAGGTCATACTGGATGTGCAAGAGTCAGTTGCTCATAAAGGACGGGATACTTTTCTATGCCTGGCGAGATGAAGCAAACCGGAAGCTATGTCTACTGGTTCCAAAAACCATGCAAGAAGAAGTCCTTAAGGGTTGCCATGATATGAAGTCAGCAGCGCATGTAGGCCAGGATAAGACATTGCAGCGAGTCAAACATCAGTACATGTGGTATCGTATGTCCCAAGACTGCAGAGAATATGTCCAATCGTGCTCTGTATGCAATAAAAATAAGAAGTCGTCAGTCAAGCCCAAAGCCCCACTTAAGCGACATCATGCAGGGTACCCAATGGAGCGTGTTCATTTGGACATTCTTGGCCCATTTACACCTAGCGAACGAGGAAATGTGTATGTCCTTGTTATGATAGATCAATTTACAAAGTGGATTGATTGTGTCGCACTTCCAAATCAAACTGCTCAGCTAATAGCCAAAGAGTTCCTCCTCCACTTCATTGTGACATTTGGATGTCCACTCACTGTCCATACAGATCAAGGTCGAAATTTTGATGGGGACCTGTTTAAGGCTTTGTGTAATGCCTTACAGATATCTAAGACAAGGACAACACCCTACCACCCATCTTCGAATGGACAGGTTGAACGCTATAATAGGGTCCTTCTTCAGATGATTCGTTGCTACATAGAGGGCAAAGTAAGAACTTGGGATGTAGACTTACCTCAACTAGTAATGGCCCTTCATTCAACCGAGAACCGTTCAACAGGATATACGCCCAACAGACTCATGCTTGGACGCGAAGTTATTTTGCCACTTGATATTGTGACTGGAATGGCAAGTCTTACATTGACCGAATATGAGCCAGATGAATGGGTGAAGCATCTGGACAAGGTCATGATAGAAGCACACTCGTTTGCGAGGAAGCAACTCGACAGCGTGCAGAGGAGACAGAAGCGCCTGTACGATTTGAAGCTAAATGAGAGGACATACACAGAAGGAGATGTCGTCTACAGGCTTAATGAGGCTACTACAGTAGGACAGAGTCGCAAGTTTCAGCTGACCCACCATTATACACTGTTGTAGATCAGAAAGAGAGACAGTCCACTCTTCATCATGACAAATTAAAGAGATGTAATGACAGGGAATTGCCATTGTGGATTAGGCGGCTGAGAAACAAGTATTTTGAAGAGGATGAGAGCTCACCTGATGCTGATAGTGGGGAGAACAAATTAATTGGTACAGACAACAGCCTGGAGGATTCAGGTGAAGCAAATGATACTGTGATAGAGACAAATGAGCAGGACATTGTTGATGACATGGAGGCAATTCAAGATGAATTTACAGAGACAAACAATCAGCATATTGTTGATGACACTGAGAGGAATCCAGATTTAGGATCCACAGATACAACCAGAGCAGGAAGAAAGATAAAAAAAACCTGCTCATCTGGAAGATTATGTATAATTACAAGTTGTGCTCTTTTTATTTGGTTATATTGTGCCAGGCAGGCATAAGTCAAACTTATTGAGTTCATTTATCTCAATAAGGTACTAATACTTGTATATTATTTCATGATGTAATGATTAGTAGTTTCTATTTTTGTACAGCAATATGTCTGACTATATGGAAGAAGCATTGTTCGTGCCAGACTATGAAGAAGACATGGAAGATGATTCAGTGAAAGTGCCAGAGAGACCAAAGATATTGTGTCCGGACGGAAGTGTCCGCTGTGCACTGCTAGGACACCAGCTATAAAGCCCCATGTCTTGCGCTCGCACCTTCCATGGTACTTTGGAGCTTTGACAGCATGCTGGAAATGTGGAGTCCAGGAAGGGAAGCAGTGTTTCCTTAGAGCAAAGCATATTAATGCTGAGGGCCATCCTGAGGGTGCTTTGTTTAACGAGGCAAATAGACGTCGCTGGGTTTCTCTCATGAATGGCTTGCTACACAGGATATGTTATCATATTGGACTGGGGTCCCTGGACAACCTTCTCTGTTTTGTGGTGGAGAAGCATTTGTATGTGGAGACAATAAATCCTGCAGCGTCAGACTTTACTGATGGCGAAGTCGAGTTGCTGAACCTGTATGAGGATGCTAATGGTCTTGCCCGGTCTCAATGTTTTTCCATTCATCCACCGACATCTGTGGCTTCACTCGTTCACTGGAGAATCATATGTAATCTCTTACAGCTCCTTTTACCTGCAGGGCAGAGGGATGTTATTGCAACCATGCAAGAGCTCACTCTTCTGGAAACTTGTTGGCACCAGTTCTTTCCCTTAGCAGGCCAGACCTACTACAACAACATTTTGGGGATTCCCACTTCCATCTAGACATCCTGCTTTCTCGGACTAGGTTGAGGGATTTCTCTGCATTGGAAGATGAGTTCGGTGACCCTGATTTCCGACTTAGTGTGGCCATTGCCAACTACGTCTTCCCAGAGCATTGGGAACGATTCCGCCAGCAGGCTAGAGATCCAAGGATCTACTTAACTTTTGGGCTCCACCCTCACACTGTGAAGAGCGATTATTCGATGGAACTGCTGCGCGAACTTCTGAAGGAACCAGGTTGTGTCGGCTTAGGAGAGGTCGGTCTAGACTTTACAACATCTTGCCGCTGCAGTCCAAGATGCCAAAGCCTAAAGCGCTGCAAGAAGGAATCGATTGCCCGCCAACGAGCATTTCTTAGAGAAATTCTTCCTTTGGCGAAGGACATGGACCTCACACTCGTAGTCCACTGCCAGACCTCCATTCCGGGTACGCAGCCAGAGAATTCCTTGCTCTTTTGGAGGAGTTGGGTCTGACAGACTTGCGGATCCATAGACACTGCTACATTGGGAGCCCAGAAGAAGCCATTGCATGGATGGAGCGTTTACCAAATGTTAAGTTTGGTTTCACTTCTAGTCTTCTGGGATTGTTTGAAACCGCGGACGCTCTCTGTGCAATGCCCATGGAGAGGATTTTGCTGGAGTCAGATGCTCCATACTTGCCACCCACTTCCCGCATGGATGTCAACACCCCATGGGCTCTTTTGCCAGTGGCTGAGAGGGTTGCGAAACTTAAGAGGACAACAGTGTCTGACGTCCTGACACAAACACTTAACAACCTTAAATGCCTTTACCGTATTTAATTCATGTTGCTTCATGTCTGTTGTATATGTATTGTGTATTTCTTGCAATGCGGTGACTTGCCGCATTATTTGTTTTTATTTCAGGTCCAGGATAGGATCATTTCTTTGGAACAGGGGGGAATGTAGTACAATTTGTATCCTGTGCCGAGCCCCTATATGTATTCCCGTGTTGTACCCCTTTTGTGTATGTGTGCGTATGACGTCACGCTTTCGTGTGTAGCCAGTAGAAGAAAGACGCCATTCTGTGTAAGAAACCACTGGTAACTTTTGTGAACTATTTCGACCTGCTGTGTGCGGTCAGGGGCTGCTGTGTGCGCCTCACATATATAATAACTTGCTGCTGTGTGCGCTCGTTATCTTTGTATATTTGTGTATTTGTTAACTGTCTTGTTTATGTAATAAATGTCATTACAACACAATCATCACTATAAAGACACGATTGCCTCAGAATATGAGTAGGTAACGTACATTTCAAACTTGTTATGTACGTAAATTAGTTATAAGAAAATATTGGGAAAAAAACAATTATTGACATAAAAATCATTTCAATGAAGCGTTTTAACGCAGTAATTTAAGAATTAATATGGTAACAAACGTGGTTATTTGTCATCAACTACATGAATGTCACGTCACTTCGGTAACGTTCATTTCACATATTATTGGGGAGTCCCCTCCATCTCAGTTCATTACCATTCTTTTGTGCTGTTTCGCTGAAATTGACACCTGTCGTAGCCTAGTTACTGCTAACTGTGTGCAAGGGTACAGACAAAAAAAAAAGAGTCAGACGTATTTTGCTATGATCTAACAAATGTTTGTGTTTGGCCATTGAAACTTAACATAAATCTATTCCGAATATATCCATCGACAGTCTTGTTAACACTTTCATTTTAATAGTATGTTGCAACATCGTTTGTCGAAACACAAACATACGTAATTTTCAGCAGATCTGGAAAAATATAACCTAAAATGCAATGATTCAAACAAAACTGAGTATTGTGTGCCTTTCAGTATTTGAAATGTACGTGACCGTCTTGTGTTCTGGATTCATTTGTTTTGTTTCTTTTTCCTTTTTCTTTTTGTTTCGTTTTGGGGTTTTTTTTTTACCAATTATAAGCCTATGACTACCTTGTTTTAAATTACCAACAACAATTAAATTTATATTGAAAAGTCGCATATTAAAGGTAAACAAACTGCAAAAAGGTTGCTAAAGATGAATTTAAGACACATAGAAATAAATTTTCTAGCATGTGGTAACAGTCTAAAACATTTACGAGGATTGGGGTGCATTTAGATGGATTTATGTGGTCATTTGTCAAATGGATTGTAACGATAATTTTGTTTCGCTCGTGTAAACGCAATTAATTGACTAAATAATAAAAAAATGTCAGTTAGAAATGCGCAAAATGTACGTTTCAATTTGTAACGTACATTTCAAATATAAAAATCAATTCTCTTCCACAAGCGTACGTTAGACACGCAATATATTGATACTATTTGAACTTGCATATCATAAGAAATGCATCATACAGGTTTCGTTTTCAGAAATATATACCAGGTATCAAAATTATATTACATATAATTGACCTTAATATATTTTTTTTCCTCCGCAGAAACGTTTCTTTTCATTAATTTTGGGATTTAGCCGACCTTCAACCTTTGAAACTTTACTTTGTGTACACATTCGAGTGTGTGAAAGTATGAGAATACATGAAAATTCGTGCGAGATTCACTTAATTCGAATTTCATGGTAACGTACATTTCAGTCACGTACATTTCAAATGATCACTTTTCATGTAAAAAATAATTTTTAATTGTGTTAAGCAAAACGTCTTTGCCAGTTTACAGGATACAAGGGGTTGCTTATTCAGAGTCGTCTCATATTTTCTACTTAATATATATTCTTAATGGAAGAATATAGGTAACGTACATTTCTTTCTTATCTCTACGATTAAAAATGTCTTTCATTCCGTAAACATATCTATAAAAGTTGCTCAAATTGTTCAATTTCATGTTACATTATCTATGTAGGAGTAATTAACCCTTTGAAATTTCACATTTAGTCCATCAATAAATAAAGGAGAACAAAACTATCAGGTGTATAATCCTTGTGTTTGCTTGTAATGTGGTTAAAATAGAATTAAGCGACAGGGACATTGCACAATAAAAATTATTTATTATCACAAAGAAAATGTATTTATTGTTATGAAAAGAAGTATATATGATACAAGGTTTAACTTATCAGAAAATTTTTGCTTGAGAATCAAAACTATATATTACACAGAGGGGATTCAGCATAATATTTGCCTCGGCGACAGTAACGTACATTTCAAATAGGCTACTATATTTGAATTTGGAACTCCTTAAATACCCTTTCAGATCGATAATTATATGAATTCTTATTCATTGTTATATGACCATTTATAATGTTGATTTAAAAATTACATCAGTGGTATTTCTTCTAAATGAAAACGAGGCGACATTGTTTGCGCCCTTATATTGAGAATGGGTGTAGTGCGGAAGTTTCTATTCCAACCTCAGAACCAATTGACCCTGTAAATAATGACCCCTATTTTGGCCAACCTGAAATTTCTCCATGTCTTACACCACAACAAACTGAGTTCAAAAGTAGGGCAGGGATATTGATAAAGCCAAAACAAATTTTTAGTCCAACTTAGTTTGAAATAGGGTTGTCAGTTGTTTTTATTAATAAGTGAACATAAATGAAAAGCTTCACTAAGTAAATAAAAATTAAAGATAGCAATTGATGGATATATATATTATATTATGACTTTTATAGTTATACTGGAGATGAAAAATCTCCATTCTTATTTTTTTATGACCTTACAAATAAAAGTTCATTTAATTAAAGTTCATGATCGTTCTACCTTAATTTTAATCATCACCTGGATACATGTATAATGGATTTGAATAAATTCCAAATACATGTTACATAGGTTGTATGATTAATGTGTTATTTTTAATTAATGGAATGTGATTATCTTTATTTTTAAGTTTTTAAGGATGGATGTTCTTGAACTGGAAGTCCCAATGGAGGAGATTCACACATTAAATCAGGACATCAGGCCGGAGTAGAATCCAGAGCGAATGAGCTGTCCTGTGTCAAAATGTAATATGAGTATAACATTTGCTACCTTTAGAGGTTTCATGACCCACTGGACAAGGACACATGTATCCGTTTAAAAACTCCTTAAATGCTCCACATGTCACCAACTTATTCAGCCAAAACATAAGAAACAACATGAACGAAAACATCCTACAGCTACACCAATTGAATTCATCACCATTTCGGTCCCAAATAAAGAATACATAGATATGAATTCACTGTCCCTCCAAAACTCACCTGCAAACTTCCATCACTTCCTTTATCTCCTAGAACAACAAAAACGTAAACGTGAAGTCGAAAGATTATTATAAACTACAGGAATTCTATCAGAAAATCTCGACCCGGGAATTAACAACTCCAGAGATGAAAAATTATACTTTTTAGAATCTACAACATCTATCATTGTTTCGTACCATAAAATCCCACGATGGTTTAAAGACGCACCAGTAGAACCTCCAAAAACAAGGAAATGCATTGAATATTAGAACATTATTAAGTTGAAGAGACGATGATATATATACCTGTGGGTTATTTTGTTATTATTTACATATATTTATAATGATGACATTCACTCATCTGTTTGTTGTTGTTATTGTACAGAAATACCTGAGTGATTCATGTCATTTTTGATGCATATTTTTTATGACCACTATATATTTGACCTTAGTATTTTTTGATCATTGTATCTTGTATTATATTTTTGCAGTTTTCCTTTGATTATTGTATTACTATACACAAATGCTTACACATTTGTTTCCCAAGGAGGGATGTAGGAAAACTGGTTTTTGTTCAGCCAAATTACTTACCTCAATTATCTTTACATCTTTATACTTGATAATTATTGGTTTACACTTAATTATTTTGGTCTATTAAATCATATTTAACTTAAACACAACGCCAAGCCAAACACATGTTACCCAGTTCTCCATTTGTAAACAATATTTGTCACCTCCTGTATTGTGTATTCACATTCCTTTGTAAAGTCTACTCTGATTGGCTAATAGGCGTTGTGTGAATCCAATAGTAAACTTGTCGATTCATTGATTTTCTATTGTTCAATAAAGTGTAAAAGGACTGTCTTGTCCTATTCTCACTGGAGTCGTCCGGCAGAACACTCCGTACAGGTACTGTTTCAGCACCTCATCTTTTCTCTATCATAAACACATCCAGTGATTCGAATGACGGTGGTATGTAAGGAATTCATTGCTCCTGCACAACGCTAACGAGTAATCTAGCGCGGCCAATACATTTTATAGATTATTTAGTGGCTTACAGGGGCGTGAAACACTTCCTTACTACAACAGACCTACCACTTTTTGTAGTTTTTTTGAAGCGTCTAGTTTTTGTATTTCAGTTTTATTTTTCTTATTTACTCTGAAATTTCTGATAAATATGTTTCGTTTTTTATTCATTAGCTATATCGATCATACCACTAAAATTTTGTTGCATACTTTTGTGTCACTTAATATTTCGTCATGACCGAAACGATTGTGCAATCTACTATTTGAAAAAGAGTTACGGCCCTTTGTATTATTACTCTCCATAAAAGGTTTATAAGCTACATAAAGTGTTGATGGCGGGAAAAGAACAGTGTAGGTCAAATAGTTAGAAGAAAAAAGCCCGTTGTAAGTTTCTTCTGTATTAATTCTTTTATTGGTTTTGATCAAAATGTGCATGTTCTAACTACGTCACGATATTACCAGAAATTGCAAACATATTTTGATTTAACTGGATGTCTCTATGGACCATAGCTTGACCTGGACCTCGGTTTACCAACATTTGACAAGATCCGTATAACCACGTTGAGAAGACAGAATTCAAAAAGTTAAAAACCTTTAAAAAAAAGATCAGGAATTTTAAAACATTTTTGATGCTCTAGTTCCTCGTCTCCAAGAAATATAACTTGTAAATGTACAATAAAACATCCTTTTATGATTCAACAGCGTAACAACTAATTTAAAATGAAAAGCGTTATTAAACCAATAAATACTCCTTACCATTTACTAATAAAGGAGTTAAATATCGGCGTCTGTAATGTTGACATTCACAATGAGGTCACCCGCGTGGCGCAGTAAAGTAGTCCCACTAGTACTGTGGGAAATGAAAACCGGTCCTTCGGATGAATCCGTATAAATCGAGCCCCAATATCAGAGTAGGTGCTGGCACAAAAAAGATCCAGTATTACTGAATTGCCCTGAGTGACGAGTATAGGACAGAATTTCAGCTCTCCACCGGCAAGTAGTGGCGTCAATCTCCATATGAGTGAAAAATTCTCGAGAGGAACGTTAAACAATAATATCATCATTCACAACGCCACATGTTGTTGACTTTGAGGTGAGTCGCCTGAGTGACACAGTGGTTAGAGCGTCTGCTGTAGAGTCGCGAAGAAGTTTATCCTTACGTCGCGGGGTCAAATCCCACTATGGGACTTAATTGGAGACTCTCCTTCGGATGAGACCATATTTTCCGAGGTCTATTGTCGCAGTAGGTGCTAAAAACCCTCCCCGCTCAATGGCCCTGAGTGCCGAGAAAATTTGCAGATCTCCATCGGCAAGTGGTCGCATTTCCATATGAATAAAAAATTCTTGAGGAGGACGTTTATCAGCATGGAAACAAAAAAAATCATCAGAGGTGAACTGAGGTACACCTCAGAAAAGAGAGTCTTGAACTGATCAGAGAACACCAAAAGTCCTGATCAGTTAATAAACGACATTTCAGCGAGTTTGCCACAGGCACTTGTTTCGGTAATAAATGTTTAACCCATAGTATAATAATAACACAAGGTATCTAACTCCAAATTACACTAAGTACCCCCTCCCTCAGAAACGCATTCATTTGCACTGTCAAACTGTTTATTACCATTGTCTTCTACAATAAATTATCTACACAACCATACATAGCATGCATGTCATTGTTTTCGTTTATCTCCGTAAACAGCGTCAAAACTCTGCTCGTCGAGCGGAAAAGTCGACTCAACCATGGAACGGTATGTGCTGATCCTGCACAAAAATTTTGATATCAGATAAACATCGTACTGTTTTTAGGGAAAATCAGACGTAAACAAGTTCTATTAACTCACTTCAATATTTAAAAAATGGAATCGATTTTTCAAAACCACTGATTTTTTATTTTGCTCTTTGCCAGAGACTAGTACATACCATTCTATGGTTGAGTTTGACTTTCCATCCGGCGAGCAGAGGTTTGACGCTGATTACGGAGATAAATGAAAATAAAGATAAGCATGCTCGGTATGGTTGTGTACATGAATTATCGTACAAGACATAGGTATAAACAGTTTACCCGTGCATTTCCTCTGAAAGTGTAAATGAGTGCGATTTTAAGGGAGGGGAGTACTCCGTGTAATTCGGAATTAGATACCTTGTGTTATTATTATACTATAGGTCAAAAATTTATTACAGAAACAAGTGCCTGTGGAGTTTGCCCACGGGTGATAAGTAAGAGATGAGACATGGGTATCGGACAATAAGCATATCCCTCTTTCAAGGGAAAAGTAATCTCCATGGCACCTGATCCCACCTCTGATGTTTCGGAGGTCCGTGTTTGCTCTGCTCTTATTTTGTATTGTTTTATGGACTTGGAGATGGAATACTGTTCGTTATATCCTTATCCTTCTCATTAAAAGTTTTCATAAAGCACTGAGTCTTACAACTTCAAAACTGTCGGCAATTTATGTTTACATGAAAGACAATATTTGCTTCTTAACAATAATTATGACACCTACAGATTCTAACATAATCTAACGTGCCTCGATTAAAAAAAAAAACAAAAAAAAACGTCAATTAATAAATGTAATTATTTAAGATAATTTCTTTTAAGTACATTCTCCCGAAAGTCCATCAGAAACCCGTTTCTTAGTCATAAATGCGCATGTAATTATTGAAAAAATGATACCGGCTAACATTGCTACATTGTACATGTTGTATATCCAATTGTTTTACCTAAAACACAATATTTAACACAGGGATCAATCGTATTTTTTTCATCGTTACATGTGTCCAGCATGGTTTGAATGACAGCTGAAAATTTGTTCTTGCAATCACCTCCACCAAAGCCTTTCAACTGCATGAATCTGCCAAGACATTGTAAGCATTGATTGTATGATGTTTAACGTTCCTCTAGAGAATGTTTTCACTCATATGGAGACGCCACCATTTTCGATGGAGGGCTACATCCTATACTCCTATATCCTATAATAATACTCGGCATTTTGTGCGATGAGGGGTCTTTTTCGTGCTGAAACGGAAATTGATTTTGTGATTTAGTTCCGTTTTAACGTTAGACCTACGTTCTTATATAAATTCTTAAACACTAAAAAATATTAATTTTACGATCATACAAGTAGTATGAAATTGCCAATTTACGGGGACTGCTCTGAAGTAAAACACGCTGTTTTATAGTGTTTTTGATACCTCTCTGGAGACGGTGTTTGGTATAGATATCAGCTATGTGTCGTCTTTATACATTGCAGTTAAAACCTGAACAAGGCATACAGTTGCGGAGGGCACATAGCTGAGGATTTACGATAGCCATAACGTAAGACCTGAATAAGGCAGTCAATTGGGAGAGGTGGCATACCACGGATAAAGGTGGGGGAAGTGCCAAGAGGCAGTCCTATCGTAGCGGCAGGACAAGAAGAAATTTGTGTACGGGAGACACCCGTTGACCACAGTTAGTGGTTGTCCAATCAAGAAGAAACCCATTGTATTGTATTTGTACATATATATTTGATTATAATCGTATTGGTCAACAAAAACCTGAGTTAACAGATTAACGAACCTAAGTGTAACGCCTCGGTGAAACAAGACATATCACCAAACACAACAAGCTCGGCCGCGATGCACGTTACAGTGCCAGCAACTACTGCGACACGGGACCTCTGTTTATACGGTATCACCCGAAGGACCGCTCTCCACGTCCCTCAGTGGGAGCGGACCTGCGACGTAAGGATTGACTCCTTACTTCGCGACTCTAGAGGAGATGCACTAGCCACTGCGCGGGCGAACATTGTAAAAAAAAATTACATTCCATTCTCAAAACGAATCATGTCAAATACAAGTATCCCATGGGTCTTAAAATTTTCCCGTAACACATTATTATAGACGAAAATATTTAGTAATTATGCCCCCCCTTCTCTCTGAAAAGGGAGGTAATGTCTATTGAAATGAAATTTGGTTCACAGGTTTATAACACAAATATCCAAATCAATTGGGGGGGGGGGGGGGCACTATCGAGCCATTATGGACAGAGTTATGCCACTTGGACTTAGAAAAATTCAAATTATTTCCATCTATGTTAATTTTCTTTGCAAACTGAAATGAAATTCATTAAACAGATTTATCAAAGGTTTTGTTTTGGGTACAATCGAGCCATTTTTCCCAAACAGTTTAACTCGGATTTCATTGTGATCCATGTTGAGTATATGCCTCGCAAATTAAAATATACTTGTGTGGATTTTGTTATTATTTTGTTTAAAAAACAATCCGATTGTACACACAAGTACTCTGAAGTTGACGTCAAAAAGATGCTCGAGCGTCTGCTTGACAATATCCATATTGTTTTTGGAGACCGGGTCTTCCAACAATCTATTGGAATTCCAATGGGTACCAATTGCTCCATGTTAAAAGCAGACCTATGTTTGTATTATGCGTGAAAGAAGAAAATACTTGTAGTGGCCTTCAACTCTCGACATTTAGATATATCGACGACGTATTGTCAATTAACAAAGATAATTTCCATTCTTACGTCGATACGATATATCCTGCTGAGCTCGAGATAAATAGAGGATATCTATATTGTGTGATTTGATATTGGCTTTATCCAACGAGTTGAAATATTGTATATATTCGCGAGGCTTGCCGAGCGAATATACACCATTTCAACGAATTGGATAAAGCCAGTATCAAATCACACAATTATAGATGTTCTATTTATCTCATACGACTTTCGTTTTATCAAAACTTTGAGACTTCCCCTGCAAACTACATGAATGATTGGTTATTCAAATTGATGACGTATAACTTGATGACGTAGCACCGTTGATGTTGATATGCCTCGAAAGAAAGTAGATCGTGTTCAAAATTTAGAATGTTTGCTATCTGCGCCTTTGAAAACATTATGTGATTATTGTTGGAGCTTTACATCAAACGAACTTCTGACTGAAAGTTGTAAGAACCATGCGATTGTGAAAATTAACTCTTTGTTCGGTGGCAGTACAAAACGTGCTAGGCAAGGCTTCTTGTAACGTTAGATTCATTGTTGATCCATGGTAAGTAACATCTACATTACATGTACTAGGTATGCATACGTAGTATTATATAAGAAAGCATTATTGAAGATGATAAAGGTATCTTATAACAACAACTTAATGGTGACCTTTTTACTTTCTTCTAAAACGATTTAATGGGGGGGGGCATCTGCTTCAAGTAGCCAACACAGGTTTCTGTTAAAATAAGACGAAAAAGACAGTTATTTGACATATACGAGTCTTTTTCTTGCTTTTAATCATACTATTGCCCTTTATCATTCATTTCATAAGGGCAATAATTTTCACAAATAAAAGTTTCAAAAAGAGAAAATCTTGAAGCGAGGGATCGTGTCAAAACCGGAAGTGCTATTGATAAAGCATCTACCCGTTGATAAAGCATAAGTTTATCCAACGGCCTGTATCACTCACACGTATGAGGTGACATCTCTGTTTCATATTTTGATATTTTACTTGAAAAAGGCGTTAATGGTAATCTAACAACCAAGCTCTGTGATAATTGTGGGACTTTTACTTTTCTATCGTCAATTTCCCTTACTTATGCAGCAGTATACCTTCATCACCTGCATACGGAGTTTATATACCGGTATCTCAATTGATTTGATATGCAAGAACATGCTCTACGTATGAACAATTTCTAAAACGAGGTGAATTATTGACAAACAAGTTGATGGAACAAGAATATCAGCAGTCTCGTTTAAAGTCATCATTTCGTAATTTCTTTGGTCCATACAATGACCTTGTCAGTAAATACAATTTATCATTGAGTCAAATGCCGACTGACGTTCTTCATACTAATAGTTAGTCCATTATTTATACACTAAAATGACGACGGTTTTTTCGTTATTTTCAGTCAGGACAAAGAGTACACGACGGGTGTGACTGGTCAGCAGGGGATGCTTACTCCTCCATGGCACCTACATCCCACCTCTTATGTTTTTGGGGGTCCGTGTTTGGTTTGCTCCTAATTGGGATTGTTTTATGGACTATTGATCTTGAATACTGTTCGTTATCACTATATGCTTCTCTCTAACCTTTAAACGGACGCCTTGCATTAAGTAAAACCTCAACTAAGCTGCATATGAAGAGTGCAGGGATTGCTTTGTTAACAAGACGCACGGTCTAAAAGAAACAGAAAAAGTAATTTAAACATTTTTATACAAAAAAAGATTTTTGTAGTAGAGTAAGGTAAGAATATATAAATTATTCTGTAAGAACCCTACACCCCACCCTTCCTAAAAATAGGATTTTCGAAGTAAAATGATCCCACCCTACTCCATGACCACTTAAGGGTCATTGATACTCTGATAAGAGAGATAACTCTTAACGACAGAAATGCATATTATTCCTTTATAGATTTGACAAGTCCAAAGTGTCTTTTTTTGTCCAATTTAGCCCCAAGCTATGCTATAATTGCTTGTATTTTACTTATAAAATACAGTTCTTTTGAAAAATCATTAAGGTTCAAGCAACATTTTATATGAGTGAGCAGAGGGTTTATGAACCTTAAATGTTCATGTCATATTTTGGATTTTGGTTTATTTACTGTTGGGTAGTGCGCTCGCTCTGTGTTTGCAAGGCTACTGGTTAAATTTGCGGAACAGAGAACTTGTTGAACAGAAAATAGGTAGCAACTTTTTGTCCTCAACTCAATACAGATTGTGATTTGATACACGGTCAAGTCAATAATACATCTGTGCAATTGTCCTCTCGATGACCCTTGGGCATCTTGTTAAACGAACGACATCTTTATACTATATATCAAAGTATGTGTAAGTTGATAAACGTCAAAAAAATTATCAGATTGATGTGAGAGTTCGCAGGGATAATTGACAACATGTGATAATTGAACCAAGTGCAAGTATAGTGATTGAAGATCCATTATGGTCAGTCTGTCTGCCGTCTATTCCTTTAACGGCGCACTGAGTGCCCTTTGAAGCTTTATAAATGTATATTATATGTGATGAACTTTTCGAACCACAGTCACCATTCTTGCTTCTTTTTTGTCTTTTTCTTTTTGGAAGATCTGACTATTTAGTATTCAAACTTGAAATGTTCGCCTTTTTATTGATTATCTCTTGCAAAACATTCTGAGCAATTTCTGAAAATTGGTAAAGATAAATGAGAAATTAAATTCAAATCTTATTCCCTGGATATTATTACCATTAAAGGATCTGAATATATTGTCCTTTATCAAATGACGAAAAACAATTAAAATTTACAGTCTTATTGGTTACACTTATTTTCGGCCTCGGATTACAAAAGCACTTTCTGAAAACGCGGGAGGAATACATTGTAAACAATGACAGTATAAGTCCACCAATGACATTTTTCAAGTTGTTTAGGTCAAGTTGAATAAAAAGGGTATGGGAGAATCAAACCACCTCCTCTTAAATTACAAGTGGTCTGTGTTTTACGCCTTATTCATATACTAAAATGTATTTCTGTGGAATTTTGAGATCGACCACTATTTGTTTTCGTTACCTTTTACAAAAGCACAGTAAAACAGAAGATGGCATGAGGAAACTTTACAAAAGTGACTGTTTTGAGGATATAAGCAACGTACATAAATAAAAAAACCTTACAAAGTGCATTCCTACTGATAGTTTTCAAGTGGTTCCCAATTAATATCATTGTTGCATATAAGTTCAAAGACAAAAATCGGCATACATTACCAGAGATTTTAAAGAGATATTAATTTAAATATTCTGTATTTTATGATTTTTTTTTTACGATTTAGAAGAGTTGTACAGAATATTGAGAATAATACCATATTTTCAAGCAGTCTATTGGAATTCCCATGGGTACCAATGTCTTATTAGCAGACTTATTTTTATGTTTATATGAGTATAATTGGCCGAAAATCTTATACGTAAAGATTATAGTGATTAATTGAGTTGGTATAAGATTCCGCAGTTGTTTAGGCAGTCTGATTTCTAGGGCTGGGTACTGGTTAGAGATTTCGTATTGCAATATATTGCGATATTTTTAACTGTATTGCGATATGTATTGCAATATTTTCAATGAAAATTACAATGGCATTTTCTTATCATATTAACTTAAATTAACATGCAGAATGTACATAACTATAAAAAGTAATCAAAAAGGAAAAAAAAATTTTGTATATTTTATTAAATTGTGCTCTGAAATACATCCATAAAACAGCTTCTGACTTACTGTTTGGCTTAATAACAAGCCTTTCTTACATTTATTTTTATATTTGATGATAAAATTCCTTATCCTAAGCATTTTGCCGATACATCAATATTACAAAAACGTATTGCAATACGATATTTTTTGCAGCTCTACTGGTCAGAGACCAGAAGAGCTTATGCGATAGTAATGCGTCCGTCGTCCGTCCGTCTGTCTGTCTGTAAACAATTTTTCAAAATGCTACTCCTCCTACAGTTTTGGTCCGATTTCAGTATAACTTGGCACACAAGTAGACTACACAAAGATACATAATTCTGTGCATCGGTTTTTGATTTCGATGAACGGTGTTGTCGTAGTTACTAAAAATAGAAATTTCTGTGAAATTCTTTCAAAATGCTACTCCTCCTACAGTTTTGGTCCAATTTCAGTATAACTTGGCACACAATTAGACTACACTAAGATACGTAATTCTGTGCATCGGTTTTTGATTTCGATGAACGGTGTTGCCGTGGTTACTAAAAATAAAAATTTCTGTGAAATTCTTTCAAAATGCTACTCCTCCTATAGATTTGGTCCGATTTCAGTATAACTTGGCACATAAGTAGACTACACAAAGATACATAATTCAGTGCATTGGTTTTTGATTTTGATAATCGGTGTCGCCATGGTTACTAAAACTGGTAAATTCTGTGATATTCCTTAAAAATGCTACTCCTCCTACAGTTTTGGTCTGATTTTGATATAACTTGGCAAACAAGTAGACTACACTAAGATACATAATTCTGTGCATCGGTTTTTTATTGCAATGAACGGTGTTGCCATGGTTACTAAAAATTTCTGTGAAATACTTTCAAAATGCTATTCCTCCTGCAGTTTTGTTCCGATTTCAGTATAACTTGGCACACAAGTAGACTATACTAAGATACATAATTCTGTATATTGGTTTTTATTTTGATGAGTGGCAGGAATCATTTTAGGTCACCTGAGTAACTCAGGTGACCTATTGCTATCTGTTTTCGTCCGTCGTCGTCCGTTGTGTGTCGTGTGTTAACATTTGAACATTTTCAGCTTCTTCTCTGAAACCACCGAACCAATTTCAACCAAATTTGGTATACGGCATCTATGGATAGGGGAACAAAAATTGTGAATTTCATGGTCCCTGCCCCCGTGGGGCCTGAGGGGGTGGGGCCAAACCACCAAAAGTATTGCAATCTTTAAAATCTTCTTCTTTACTCCTGGACATCAAGTAGGCAAACTGCTGACACGAATGTAATGAGCATTGAGTCTTCTACCAAAATTGTTAAATTCATGGCCCCAGGGTCAGGGGTTCTAGTGCTAGGGCGGGGCTATATTGATTATATAGTGAAAATGCATTATTTTTTGAAAATCTTCTTCTCTGCTCCTGGGTATTAAATAAACTAAGTAGGTACATAGTTATGATGAGCAAGAGTGCCTCTACCAAAATTGTGAATTTTATGGCCCCAGGGTCAGGGGTTTTGGTGTTAGGGCGGGGCTCTATTGATTATATAGTGAAAATGCATACATTCTTTGAAAATCTTCTTCTCTGCTTCTGAGTATTAAATAAACTAAATAGGTACATACATGTAGTTATGATGAGCAATAGTGCCTTTTTCAAAATTGTGAATATTATGGCCCCAGGGTCAGGGGTTCTGGTGTTAGGGCGGGGCTCTATTGATTATATAGTGAAAATGCATTTATTCTTTGAAAATCTTCTTCTCTACTTCTGAGTATTAAATAAACTAACTAGGTACATAGTTATGATGAGCAATAGTGCCTTAATTTTTCAAAATTGTGAATTGTATGGCCCCAGGGTCAGGGGTTCTGGTGTTAGGGCGGGGCTCTATTGATCATATAGTGAAAATGCATGAATTCTTTGAAATCTTTTTCTCTGCTCCTGGATATGAAATAAACCAACTAAGTACATAGTTATAATGAGCAAAAGTGTTTCTACCAAAATTGTGAATTTTATGGCCCCAGGGTCAGGGGTTGTGGTGTTAGGGCAGGGCTCTATTGATTATATAGTGAAAATGCATTTATTCTTTGAAAATCTTCTCTGCTTCTGGGTATTAGATAAACTAACTAAGCACATAGTTATGATGAGCAAGAGTGCCTCTTCCAAAATTGTGAATTTTATGGCCCCAGGGTCAGGGTTTCTGGTGTTAGGGCGGGGTTCTATTGATTTATAGTGAAAATGCATGAATTCTTTGAAATTTTTCTTCTCTGCTCCTGGATATGAAATAAACCAACTAAGTACATAGTTATAATGAGCAAGAGTGTTTCTACCAAAATTGTGAATTTTATGGCCCAGGGTCAGGGGTTGTGGTGTTAGGGCAGGGCTCTATTGATTATATAGTGAAAATGCATTTATTCTTTGAAAATCTTCTTCTCTGCTTCTGAGTATTAAATAAACTAACTAAGCACATACTTATGATGAGCAAGAGTGCCTTTTTCAAAATTTTGAATTTTATGGCCGCAGGGTCAGGGGTTCTGGTGTTAGGGCGGGGCTCTATTGATTATATAGTGAAAATGCATTAATTCTTTGAATTTTTTCTTCTCTGCTCCTGGATATGAAATAAACCAACTAAGTACATGAATTCTTTGAAAAATCTTCTCTGCTGCTGGGAATTAAATAAACTAACTAAGTGCATGGTTAATGAGCAAGAGTGCCTCTACCAAAATTGTGAATTTTATGGCCCCAGGGTCAGGGGTTCTGGTGTTAGGGCGGGGCTCTATTAATTATATAGTGAAAATTCATGAATTCTTTGAAAATTTTCTTCTCTGCTCCTAGGGATTAAATAAACGAACTAAGTAATAGTTATGATGAGCAAGAATGCCTCTTCCACAATTGTGAATTTTATGGCCCCAGCGTCAGGGGTTCTGGTGTTAGGGCGGGCTCTATTGATTATATTGTGAAAATACATTAAATCTTTGAAAAAGTTATTCTCTGCTCCTGGGTATTAAGCAGATGAACTACCTATTTTATTTTGATGAGCAAGGGTCCTAATCTTGCAGAATTGTGAATTTCAAGGCCCCAGGGTCAGGGGCACCATAGAGGGGGGGTTGTACTTATATACTGAAAATGAATGAATTGTTTGAAATCTGCTCCTTGGTATTAATCAAATAATTTTGAAAAATTGTGCAGTGTGTGGATCTAGGCCTAAGGGTCAGGGTTCCTGTGTTGTAAGGGCACTACTGATTATTGTTGAATATTACTGATTAGTTGAATGTGTTTTTTGTTCCCACCCTGCCTATGGGTATTGAGTAACAAACTAAGCAACTGCTAAGTGTATTGTTATGATGATCAATGGTGCCTCTTTCAAAATAATGAGTGCCATAGCATCTGGCTTGAAACATGAATCAAATTCAATCACTGGAAAGTTGTTGCATAATGCTCAGGTGACCTATAAGGCCCATGGGCCTCTTGTTCTATTTATTGCTGATTTAAAGTCTCAAGTCCCAACTGCTACTTTTCTCTTCCTTTGTTTTAAGTATAAACCAGTAGAGCTACAGTCTCGACAGAGACTTCTGGTTTGTCACTGTATTGCAATATATCGAAATATCGATATTTTTGCCCAGCCCTACTGATTTCTGATTGATACGGCAACGACCATATGTCGTGGTCAGTGATTACCAAAGTGTGTTGATATCCGCCATATAAAATTCTAATGTCAGATAATCCAAGATACTTATTCCAAAGGTTCTGAAGTTTGTATGTTGAGTGAAGGAACTCTGTAAGTGGTTGGCGATTTCCTCATCAGGCATCTTTTACAACCCTTAAAGCTGACATGAACTCTTAAAAAGGCATTAGTTTCATCTTTGTACGACTTACTACATTCCTGTACGCCCTTGTCAGCCATATTTCTTCGATTCCGCCATATTTTATCGAAGATTTTTGGCCACCCGTACCTGCTATATATAGGCTTGTAGAATTGTTTCACTTGAGTGATTTTTAAGCCTGGCTGTCAACATGTACACATCTCCGATAGCATAGTTTTTAGAAGTCCATAAACTGAATAAACTGACCAAATACATGTTTGAAAAGTAAGAATTCAATAAAAAATAGAACTAAACCGAGAATTAAATTATTTTTGAATGCATTTGCTGCAATATAGAAAATACACTAATACAGAATACATCATGTACAGCAACAATCCATGCAGGTCGAGAAAACGCGTCAAACGCAGTGATAAAACATTTACCTGAATATACTGCTATGTTACAGGGATGTGCACATGTCGAAAGAATTATCCTATTTTACTTTTATTGAAAAATGCATCTCAGAAGTAGTGTAATCCATTGCTAACTCAACAGTAAAAGATGCTTGGACACATGCGGCCCATGCCGATCATTTTATTTGGTCAGGGAAAATATCAAAGGTTGAAAACTCAGTGGGGTTGATTGAAAATAAATGCAGGTAATTTTTTCAAAACTAAACATTACTCTTGTCTGTAAATGTTGCAAATAGAATTTATGATTACATGGTTTAACTTCATTAAATTTTTAATAAAGCATGCATTATTACGAATCATTCACCTTTTGAAGATATTTTCCTGTGTGGGGGGGGGGGGTGTAATAAAACATGCATATTGACCTTCTCATAAAAAATAACGTAAGAAAAACGTCTGAAACAGATTGATTTCTTTATGATTAATTATTATCAAATAAATACTGTGTATTGCCTTTATTAGACCTAATATAATTTGATTTAAAGTTATTTATAATTTTATGCACAATAAATAAAAACGTTTACCCCACGCTCCCCAAATGTGAAGAGCTGAAATTCCCGAAGAAAATAAAAAGGAATCGTAATTTCCTTGTTATCTGCACAACTATGCATATTGTGTCCTAATATTTTGCAAAGTTTGACGAAATTGTGTGCAGCGGTTTATGAGGAATTGCGCTGACAAACTGCTCATCTTTATAATCAAGACATGGCCAAAATCTAAATGTAAAAGTGCGGAAATTCCCCAAAAAATAAAGAATTCGAAATTTCCTGGTGATGTGCAAATCTAGACACACATTGACTCCTATAAATGTCTCGAAAGTTCGACAAAACTCTGTGCAGTGGTTTATAAGAAGTTGCGCTGACCAAAAAAAAAAAAAAAGGACTGACTGATGGGTCCAAAACATTATACCTCACGCAACTTGTTGCGAGGGGTATAATAAACGAGTTTGATTCTGTGGTACAATGATAATGAAAATAGAATTTAATGTGAATTGAATTTCTAGACATAAATAATTAATGATTACTAGAAAAAGCAGATAGAAAGAGAGAGCAAACCCCCCGTGAGAATTCCATATTTTACCTACAATTAGCTTTTTAAAAATTCTCTTGTCTGTTGTCCAGGTCCAGGTTCGACTCGTACGTTTGAGCATAGGTGTCGCAACCGGGAATGACTTTTTTACAAATATATATTTAGTATAGACATTGAGCATTGCTGCGTAGGTTTAGCCTCCCCCCCCCTCCACTTTCCACAGACAAGTCGCAGTATAGATTAAAAAAGAGGAAAGTGTTGGTGTTTGAAGAAAAATTTTGTTACTGAAGTTCGAACCTAATCCCCCCCCCCCCCCCTCTTTCCCCCACACGAAATAGGATATTCGTATTTTGGAAAAGGACATTTCCCCCTTTTTTAAAGCTTGTCAGATTTTTTGAATGTATAAAAAAAATTCTTTGCACTTAGCCCCCCCCCCCCCCACTTTCAATTTGCTTCCGAGGCCAATGCGTTTGAGAACGTATTTGAGAAAGTTCCCAATGTACCCATTCCTGTGATGTATATTTCACGTATATTATATCCCCCGCTTGAAAAGTGGGAGGGTATGTAGTAATAGTTATGTCCGTCCGTCGGTCTGTTACGCTTTGGGGTACCCATCTCTTATCCGCAAATCCTCTTATACCACTAAGTGAAATTTAATAAAACTTTCACAGAATCTTAGGTTTATTACATATTACCATTGTGCACCTCCTATTTTACTTTTTGATCCGACATTATTTTGGGTTTAGTGACAACAGCAAAATATGGACTTTGCCATTATAACCATATGGGAGGCGGGGTATCATTTAGTGAGCTCATTGCTCACAATACCTCTAGTTTCTCTTTCAGTTTGGCCGTTTGGATTAACTTCTTGTCCAAATTAAAATTATTATTCAATTTATGAAGTTTCGACATCCCGCCTGAAAAAAAATCCTTGATCTGTCCTAAGGCTTAATAAATGGTACAGCACAAAGTGCGCAGGATCTTATACCTATTATTGCCCCAAGGGATGGTTACAGAGAGAGAGAGAGAGAGAGAGAGTTCAGTATACAAAAGAGTACATGTAAATAAAAATTATCCATATTCAACCAGTGTCAAGAATCCCTACCCTAGCTTTTAAAATTATCTCCCAAATACTCCAACAGAAATTATTTTTATATATAAAAAAATAGCTAGACTATCAGGCAGGAATACTGAAACCTCGAAAGACTCTCTATAACAACATAATTATAAAACATTTATACATTCCTCAAAATGCACATACTTTGTGGTCGGAGTGACACATTTAAAAAAAAATTTCAAAATTGAATTCGGCAGAGATGTCTGTCTTCCAAGAATATTTAGATAACGGTCATGTCAATTATTTTTGCACGCTCCCTCCCCCGCCTAAAAATCAAATGCCTAAATGTCAATCTGACCAGGGGATGGTATTTCTTCGTGTGTTTGTGTGTTAAAGAACGTATAGATCTATGTACACATAAAAAATTGTATTCTGGTTAATTGCTTTTAAGATTTGAAGTAAATAATTACCGTACATCAAATTATTTTCGTTTAGATTTGAGATTAGTACTAAAATAATCAGTTATAATTGACAAATGAATTTTGCGACGCAAACCAACTGCAGACTATATACATGACTTTGTATAGAATGTATATTAGAACTACATGTAGATAGACAATTCACAATTATAGCACAATTATACCCCCACCCCCTTTTCAGCCGCGCAAATACCAAATAACTTCTTTCCCACTTTGCAGTGTCCTGACCAAAATCTGATTGTCAGCACCAACTAAGCGTATCGACGTGCTAGTCTGTACGGAGTAATGACAGTGTTTACTATTGAGCTTTTGTGGAGTTTATTTCTTTTTTGTGATACATATTTCAATAAATGGAATTCAGGAGTATATCACTTGACTTGTGCACATCTCGAACCGAATTACAGTAACCTTCTTCAGGTATGGGTACGTTTACAGCGTTCGAGGCGTTTTCTCGGTATGCACCAATTGCATAGGGGCTGCAAATCAAAGACGTTGGTTGTTTTGTTCCATTCAAATGATATAATTTCAAAATGTGTTTGCAGATTTTACTGCTTTTTATTTCAAGTTTATTCTGCATAAATTGGCGCACTGTAAAAATACGTACTCGTGCATCTAAATTTCTCACCAAACTTGCATTTTTTTTCTTTTGATTCAAATCAATAATTATTTAGAAATATGATTATTGTGTTGTTTATTGTGGTTTTGAAATGTCTTGATCTCCTCATGTGTTCTCATATGCTTTACCATCGGAGATGTGCACAAGTCGATACCCAAGCCAAAAAATCATTCAAGTGTAAAGAGCGCATTGGGGTATATATCGTTACAATGAGACAAGGTATCTGAAAGAAATATGGCGGAATACGGCTATAGTTGGTATGAAACAAGTCGTACATAGATGAACATGTTGCGTTTTTAAGAATTCATGTCAGCTTTAATCCAAATCTCAATATGATACATCATACCGGGCCAGAAAATCTCTCCCTAATAAATGATTTTGTCTGATCTTTCCCCTGGATGACCGATGGTGTTATAGGAATCTTCCAAAACTTCATTGACTAAGTCCAGTGGTATAAAAGTTGTTTTCTGAATCTGTTGTTGTTTCTTGATACAATATTTCTCTTCTTATCAATGTTTCAATCTAGACATCGCCAAGATTTAATTTGATTGGAAAACTTGCCTTTAAAACGAGGAAATTTTCGAGAGCCCGAATCCTCGGGCTCGTCGTCCATCTGGTATCAATAGAAAATAATGTGTCTTATTGTTCATGTGTAACGTACCCAAGCGGGAGGCTACGAATTTAATACTCAACTTATTAGACAGTAGATTTATAATGACCACCAGGCTTAGGGGCCTTAAAACTTAGACAAGTTCACTTTTGATCTCAGTCTCACTTTTGCCAAAGGAATATATATTGGAAAATGAGACTGAGATCAAAAGTTAGCTCGTCCAAGTTTTATGGCCCCAGGCCAGTTCTCTAATATAGTAATGTGTGACGATTAACAAGCGAAAAGGAAAAACGCAAGCCCATAGATAAATTTCAACAAGTATTTATTAATTAAAAGAGTAGTTGATAAAATTAATAAAATTTACACAAAACCTGGCTGTCCTGTGTTATTACTTTGAATTGGTAAGTAAACAAATATTAGAAAAGGAGGGGGGACTTTAGCATACTGGTAATGACCGACACTCAAATAAAATCTTTTATCCAAGATATATGTAGAACTATGGAATTTTCAACAATTCCAACCTACTATGGTTTCTGGTTTCCGAAGTGGTTCGAGCTCAACGAACTGCTGGAATGGTAAATTACGCTAGTATATACTATTTTGGGCGGATCTAGTAAAGCACCAGTGACGTAGTACACAACTTGACGTCATCATTGGTAACTTTTAAAAACCAAAAAAGTGACCCCTAATATAAGGTGAAGGAAATATAAATATTCGTTTTAATTATAAATCGAGTGCCAGTACAGCCAGGGGGAAAAAATGCTTTTTATCCCAAAACGAACGGAGGTAAGTGGTGTTGGTATTTAGACGCATAAAGCAATAATCGGCAAATCAGCATAACTGCATGTCAACGTGAACAAAACATGGCTGAACCATCTCGACCAGGGTTTTCCCAGGAGCTTGTGCACATTATCTTACAAAAAAAGATAAACCTAAAATCAGGTCACGTAATTTTAAAAACGAATGTAAATAGGAAATTCGAACCCGTGAAAAAAAAGGTTTTATAATTATAAAATAATGGCATAAGTAACAATGACAGCTTGGCCACAGCTGTCACACCAAATTTAAAATTTTCAAAATTCCTTCTGAAAATTGCGGATTCTTTACCGGTGGAACTCATGTTTTATTGAAAATTATTTTGCTCCACAGCGTTCATCCTGTCCTAGATAGAATCCCGAGGCCCGTTTTATCAAAGGTTCTCTGTATAACCCGGCGAAATGAAGTAGGACAGCAAAAAAATTGTTTCATTAAAGATCGTACCTTTACGACGGACTAGTGTTAGGCCAAACTTTTACGTCTATCCATGGGTAGGCGATAGTTTGGAGCATGAACAAGGAGACTGGTTAAATGATTTGAAAAAAATTGAGGGATTCCTTAAGAAGAATTACGATTCTGGGAAATTTTTAATACAAACGATGGATTATTTAATTTCACAAACTATTGGTGGTGGTGGTGGTGGCGGGGTGGGGTACACCCACTCGGGGATGTAGTTAAAATGCAGCATTTGCATAACTTATTGTGATAAATTTTGCCGTATTAGGGATTTATTTAAATACGTCTCATAATTTTTGACAATTCTGCATTTATACACATATGATTGACGTATTTTGAGCAAGAGGTATTGTAATGAAATGTAAGGAGACAACGAACAGTATTCAAGATCAAAAATCCATAAAAGAATACAAAATAGGAACAGTCATAGGAAATACGACAAACCCTCCGTGTGCTCCTTGTCATGATCGGGAAATCAAGCGAAAATCCGTCGTCATTCCAGTGTGTAAATAATGGACTAACAATTAGTATGAAAAACTTCAGTCGGCATTTGACTCGATGGTAAAATGTATTTGCTATAAGGTCATTGTTTCGACCATAAAGCGTATGAAATGATGACTTTAAACGAGACTGCTGATGTTATTGTTTCATCAACTTGTTTATCAATAATTTACCTCGTTAAAGAATAGTACGTACATTCGTAGAGCATGCTCTTGTGAATCAAATCAACTGAAAGATATAAACTCCGTATGCAGGTGATGAAGGTATATTACTACATAAGTAAGGGAAGCTGACGATTGTAAAGTTAAACGTCATCACGTTAATCCTAGAGCTTGGTTGTTAGATTACCATACTGTAACAGGTTCATTCACCACTCATACGACAAAAGTCGCAATGAAGCAGACTAATGCAAAAACTCAATAATCAGTCATCCATGTCCACTTATGTTTATAAAGAAACATCTTTTTCCAGTAAAATATCGAAATATAAAACAGATGTGTTAGACTCTGTGGATCTTTTATCTCAAGCTCACCGAGATATAACGTATCGACATAAAATTGAAATAACCATTACGTATTTATCGACAATACGTCGTCGATATATCTAAATAACGAGTTGAAGGCCACAGCAAGTGTTATTGTATCGACAAAAAATTGAAATAACCATTTACGTATTTAACGACAAAATTCTGCTTCATAAGAATACAAAAATAGGTTTTGAGGTCCGTGTTTCATCTCCTCCTTATTTTGAATTGGAACTTGAATATTGTAACAGTGTTCGTTATCTTCATATGTTTCATTATAAGGTAAATGAATTATTTTACTAAATCATTAGTTTCAATAGTATACCATTGGCATTCCATAGTTGCATAACATACTATTTGCATAACGTATTTATTCTTACCCATATTTTGTTTTTTCTTGGGAACAGAAGTAGAGGGTTCAATATTTGCTGCTGGCATGTCTATAGGGAAACAAGAACAAAGCAAGCAAATTCACAGAATTGTGGTCCCCGCTTTCGGTGTCCTTGTGGGTGAGAAGTCATTTTTTCATTAGTATATTATGTCAAATATGAACGCCCTATCATACCAGGTATGAGATTCAGAAGTTATCACCAAAGTTGCTTTTTTGTAACTTGCAGAATTTGTGCAAAGTCTTATGCGTGAAAAGAAGAAAACACTTGAACGTCCCTCTCGAGAATAGTTTCAACAATATGGAGACGCCACCACTTGCCGGTGGGTGGCTACAAATTTTGACCTATACTCTGCACTCAGGGCCAGCACCTACTGCGACACGGGACCTCGGTTTATACGGTCTCATCCAAAGGACCGGTCTTTACGTCCCACAGTGGGATTCAAACCCGCGATTTAAGGATCAACCCCTTACTCCGCAATTCAAGAACCAATTTCAGAAGTGTGAAGTCAATTTTACCTTTTTCCAAGGATGAATATCTGCAAGGGTGTCTTCAAGGTTACCCTCTGCACTGGAATTAAAAATAGCCATTGCATCGATAGTCTTCTCCCAAGATCTTTTCTCCATTTGGTGCCAAGCCTGTACCACCGAAGACAACTCTCTATTTGGAGGTATAGGATCAGAAGTGATACATTCCCTACAAGAAAACAATGACCTTGACCTGTCTTGGGATGGATCAGACTCTCCATCACTTTCTGCACCAGTGTTTCCTGAAAGTAATACACACAAGATAGATACTTGGAGAAGGAAAGTAAAAATGTTCCTAGAATGGAATGAAGAATATTTAAAATATTATCCCTTCATTTTTTTCCGAATTTGGGATGTGGAAGCATCATCAAGGCCTGTCCATGTCCTGAAGAGGGGGTTGAATAGGCGTACATTGCTGGCTCTAAAAGTGTACACTGTTATCAAGAGTTCACAAAAGCCCTGATAAGCATTGCCTTTTAAATCTGCCCTCCACATTACTTAAGCCATATGCCCCTCAAACTGAGAAATGTTTGTACCCGATATGCGCCGGAAATGATCCTAAGCATATTTCCGTGCACCTTTCTTGATTGACACACCTCATCTTAAAGGTATACTTGTGAATAACCATAAAACGGTTGTACCCAAGGTCGCTGAAGGAGCAATATGCACTCCAACTATCACTGTAAATTGTAGAGCCAACCTCCACGTGCGTCTGAATTATGGGAATAGGGGCTTTTTCACTCCGGTCTGATACAGAATACATAAATAGTGTTTCATTCCCTTTTAACCATGCCAAAGATTTACACCTTTAAGAAAAATCAAAGCTATCATTAACTAAATATACTCTACAATGGCATGGTGGTGAATAAGTTGACGAAAATAAATTATGAAAGTAGGACGGACAGAAAGTGGGGAAAAGGATACATTTTTAATCATATGAGGGTGTTTTTTAAGGGGTTTGATACAATTTTTAGGCTGTGTGTGTTATATTATGTATTTATTACAATGACAAAGTTAACAATAAATACTTGCCTTCATGCCTCAATTGGAATTGCCCTGATGAAAGTTCACCCGACGGCCAAACAACGACTCGTCAATTTTCACATGCCCGGTCAGTTTTTGAACACGAAGCGTCCTATAAAATTGCTCCTTAAGCATTTCTCTTAATAAAACTACCCCAGTTCACTGCTGTTGTGGTGTACGATGTCCCTGATAAGCTAGCGCATTGTGCCAAACTATTTTTCTTCAGATAGGATAAACATCGTATTGTCCTGAAAAGACAGGTCGTTCTTCTCACCACTCCGGCACCACTCATATACATCATAATCAGGCTGGGTAAACAGCTTTAAAAAAAGTTCTAGGGATTTTCCAAAATCATCTAGCGATATAATCTCGTCCGTTGTTCTCTCTCTGCAAGCCTCTTCACTCCGACGTATCTCCCCCTCCGTGTTTTCGGACATTATTGTAAGAGTATTGAAGACTAAGTACATCAACCATGGACGCACTATTTATACCGTAATAAAAGGCACCCTAAAAAGGTACTCGAGAGAACCAATCACATCGTGAATTAAAATACTTATGTTTGCCAAGAAATATTGGATACTAATCGCACCTTTTGGAAAAAGAAAAGAATGCAAAACAAATGAGGGAACCAAATTGATGATAATAGTCTGTGGGAGAGAGCTGGCGTTTGAAACTTGTTGAAATGATGACAAAATAGAATAAGATTTTTCAAAATTTAATTTCTACGACTACGAGGTACATAAGTTCGAACACGTCCATCGACATACTCGTATCTACGAGTCGACACATTCCAGGAATACAACGCATAAATCCTTCCACTTTCCAATAACCTGTAACTAATTATGACCTCAATACGTATATTTTTTTTCACAATTCATATAAAAAAATAAGAGGAATTGAAACCCTACCTGAACATGCACTGAAAATGCCGCGATGCGGCATTGTCCCTGGCCAGTCCTATCATCTCCGCCCACTCGTAGAAAACAAGTGGATTTAACCCATTAACGTATGCGAATGTGCATATTAAAATCCTCTGCCAATGCATTAAGCATGGCGTCTAAAACAATCGTCGTATAAGGAAAGGCCATTCCCTCGCAAGTCCAATAATATCTTGAATTTCAGTCCATAAAATGTACTGTCTTCTGTTTCATGTCGCCTGCATTGTTTTTTTTCTTTTGAATATGTGAACGGTGTACGTGACACTCGTTTATGTAACTGGTGCATAATTTTACTATAATCTCGTATAGTTACACCTATAATTCGATGTATTCGTTTTTCAAATTAATAAACTTTATTTCATTTTCTATTTACAAATAGTTTTTGTTGATATTGAAATGATTTTTGGTTGCCTTTCTTTCTTTTGCATGAGGAAATAAATTTCATCAAGCTACTCTGTATATAATGTAAGGGAATTAACTCTATTTTCAAGAATAACTTCTTTCATGTTTATTCATTTATCTGAGAATAAAGTGTTTTTGATGCGTGTTTTATTTTGGAATAAACCGAATCTTCATGTTTTATCTATTGTTTGTTTACACTTTAATTTAGACAAGAAATTAATCATGACGTATATACTCAACTGTAATATATATTTTATGTTTATTTATACACCTGTAATGGAATAAACCATATTATTTTCATGCCACTTCAATTATAATTTCTATTAGGCAAGGGTCATGCATTTGTAGATACAAGGATATATTTATGTGAATTTACAATATAGATAGTTTTCGATAGGCCTGAATTTAGCGAAAGTTCCTCCCTTGCACCATTTTGGAGGTACTCAGTGATTTTCCCTCTTTGTCTTACCAAGTTTAAGAAAATATAGCAGAAATATTTGGTGGAAAATCTTTATCAAATAATTTTTTTTAATTAAAGGAGGCTTCCAAAAATTTATATACTTCAGAAAAATAATGATTTCTAATTCAAAATAGCAAATATAAAAATTTTAAATTGGTTGAACAATGAAGGAATGTGAGCATTTGGACCTCCAGTATGGCGGCAACGGGAACTAACTCTTGGTCAATCGAAACTATCTATCCGCATCTGAACCCTTTTGAGTATTAATCATGTACCTTTTGCATCATCACCTTCAAGAATACAGTTTAACAGAATTCGTAAATTTATTACTAGTACCTTGTCATTTGCAAAATTATTTAAAAAAAAACATTCTGATTGCACACACACGTACTCTGAAGTTGACATAAAAATGCTTGAGTTTCTGATTGACAATATCTATGTCGTTTTTGGAGACCAGGTCTTCCAACAAATTATTGGAATTACCATGAGTACCAATCGGGCCCCGTTATTAACAGACCTATTTTTGTATTCATATGGAGCAGAATTTGTGCAAAATTTTATGCGTGAAAAGAAGAAAACATCTGTTGTGGGTTCAACTCGACATTTAGATACATGTATATCGACGACGTATTATCAATCAACAATTGTAATTTCCATTCTTATGTCGATACATCCTGGTGAGCTTGAGACAAAAGATTCCACAAGTCTGACACATCTGTTTCAGATTTGGATATTTTATATGAAAAAGACATTAATGGTAGTCTAGCAACCAAGCTCTTTGATAAACGTGATGACTTTTCTACCTAACTTCCCTTACTTACACTTCAATATATCTTTATCACCTGCATACAGTAATATATCTCAGTAGATTCGATGCGCAAGAGCTCTCCACGTATACAATTTCTAAAACGAGGTGCATTACTGACAAACAAGTTGATGAAACAAAAATATCAGTAGTCCCTTTTAAAAGTTCTATACTCACTCCTCCATGGCACCTGATTCCACCTCTGATGATTTGGAGGTCCGTGTTTGCTTTGCTCCTTATTTGTATTCTTATACCCCCGCTCTGAAGGAGAGGGGTATACTGTTTTTCTCTTGTCTGTCTGTACGTAACAAATTTCCGTCGTAGTTATCTCAGAAACTACTCATCGCAGATGCTTGAAATTTTGACACAATCTTCTCTAATGTATGCCACATATTGGGATTCATTTTTGTTCAAGTCCAATGTCAACTTCCTGTTTATCCGTGCGTCTGTCCGTTTCATACATAACAATTTTTTGTCGCAGTTTTCTCAGCATCAACTCATTGCAGATGCTTGAAATTTTATCACAAGCTTCTCTGAGGCATGTCACAGAGTGGGAATCATTTTTGTTTCAAGTCCGATGTCAACTTCCTGTTTATCCGTTCGTCTGTCCGTTTCATCCATAACAAATTTTCGTCGCAGTTTTCCCAGCAATTACTCATCGCAGATGCTTGAAATTTTAGTACACTCTTTGTTGAGGCATGACATATGGTGGGATTCATTTTTGTTAACTTCTCATGTCAAATTAATCTGTGCTTCTGTTCGTATTTGAACTTGTGTATATTAACATAATAGTGTATGATTATCATGAAAGTGCATATTCACATCAGAGCGGGGTATTACTAGTGAGCACTGGCTCTCAGACATCTTGTTTTATGCACTTTTTATCTTGAATACTGTTTGTTATCTACATATATTTACATTCAGTGTAATTTTCTTCATGAAATCCATTAGAAATCCACGACGTTCAAATCTCTGTAATACATGCGAAACCTTGCCAATAAATGGGGGACCTGTGTGCAATATTTTAATCTCTATTATATGGATCTGTACACCTCTTCTAAAACAATTTTTGATGAAAAATAATCTGGAATTTATGTTTTGTAATTTCGGTACATTTTTCTTAGATTAATGCATTTTTTTTAAATTTGATATCTTTTCAAAACCCCTGGTAAGGCATGCTGATTTTTTGTCTAAGAACATGAAATATTATGGTATTATAAGTTTAAATTTAATATCTTGAAAAAATTATCAGTAGGTAAGATACGTTGCGTATGTCCTTAAATATGACCAAAGTAAACAATTATGAAGAGGAAAACTTAGAGTATGTAATTGGGACGTAGCAAGGGGGGGGGGGGGGGGGCTCCCCCCTTTTTCCCCAACATTACCTTTACATAGAAAATGTTCATTGAAAGGATGGTTGGCCCCCCACTTTTTATCATAGTATAATGATATCAAGGAATTGTAGGAAACAAGAGGCCCAGGGGCCATAACGCTCACCTGAGCACATTGGCTAGGAAAAAGCACATTTCAGATCAGAACTAAAAGTTTACTGAGGTGGGGGGGGGGTAATTTTTAACCCCCAGGGATCTCATTTGTATGAACTAGAATCTACTTTACCTGAGGATGATTTCATATAAATATTACTAATCACTTTGGTCGACCATTTTGGCCCCACCCTACCCCTGGGGTCATGATTTGAACAAACTTGAATCTACACTACCTGAGGATATTTTCATTGAGTTTCACCTTAAATGGTCCAATGGTTCTGAAGAAGAAGATTTTAACGGATTTCTCCTTTATTTTCCTTTGTTCGAGTTGGTTCTGCCTTTGTGGCCCCTCCCTACCCCCGGGGTAATGATTTGAAAAACTTGAATCTACACTACCTGAGGATATTCCACGTGAGTTTCATCTTTCCTGGCCCGATGGTTTTCAGAAGAAGATTTTAAATATTTTTAGCTCTACTGGTCAGAGACCAGAAGAGCTTATGCGATAGTAATGCGTCCGGCGTCCGTCCGTCTGTCTGTCTGTCCGTCTGTCTGTAAACAATTTTTCAAAACGCTACTCCTCCTACAGTTTTGGTCTGATTTCAATATAACTTGGCACACAAGTAGACTACACTAAGATACATAGAATAGTGCATCGGTTTTTAATTTCGATGAACGGTGTTGCCATGGTTACTAAAAATAGAATTTTCTGTGAAATTCCTTTAAAACGCTACTCCTTCTACAGTTTTGGTCTGATTTCAATATAACTTGGCACACAAGTAGACTACACTAAGATACATAGAATAGTGCATCGGTTTTTGATTTCGATGAACGGTGTTGCCATGGTTACTAAAAATAGATTTTTCTGTGAAATTCCTTTAAAACACTACTCCTTCTACAGTTTTGGTCTGATTTCAATATAACTTGGCCACAAGTAGACTACACTAGGATACATAGAATAGTGCATCGGTTTTTGATTGATGAACGGTGTTGCCATGGTTACTAAAAATAGAATTTTCTGTGAAATTCCTTTAAAACGCTACTCCTTCTACAGTTTTGGTCTGATTTCAATATAACTTGGCACACAAGTAGACTACACTAAATAATAGAATAGTTCATCGGTTTTTGATTTCGATGAACGGTGTTGCCATGATTACTAAAAGTAGAATTTTCTGTGAAATTCCTTTAAAACGCTACTCCTTCTACAGTTTTAGTTTGATTTCAAAATAAGTTGGCACACAAAGATACATAAAATAGTGCAATGGTTTTTGATAAGTAAAAAACCAGTAGAGCTACAGTCTCGACAGGGACTTCTGGTTTATATACTCCTATGTAAAACTTTGATCGGCCATTTTGGCCCCACCCTACCCCTGGGGGTTGTGATTTGAACAAACGTGAATCTACACTACCTGAGGATGATTCCACATGAGTTTCATCTTTCCTGGCCCAGTGGTTCTTAAGAAGAAGATTTTAAAAGATTTTTCCTATACATGTATATTTCTATGTAAATCTTTGATGGGCCATTTTGGCCCCACCCTACCCCCGGGGTCATGATTTGAACAAACTTGAATCTATACTACCTGAGGATGATTCCACATGCGTTTCATTTTTCCTGGCCCAGTGGTTCTTGAGAAGAAGATTTTTTTTTAAATGCCATTAATTTTTAACAAATTCATGATTATTTTCCCCTTGGAAGAGGGCATGGCCCTTTCATTTGAACAAACTTAAATCCCGTTTACTAAAGGATACTTTGTAGCAAGTTTGGTGGAAATTGGTCCAGTGGTTCCTGAGGAGAAGATGAAAATGTGAAAAGTTTACGACGACGACGACAACGACAGACGACGGACAAATTTGATCAGAAAAGCTCACTTGAGCCTTCGGCTCAGGTGAGCTAAAAATTGGAATTGAAAGTAACTTGGCTTTGAAAACGTTGCCCCCCACCCCCAACCCCCCACGAAATAGGATTTTCGAGTTTGGGCAACTTTTAACTTTCCTTTTCTTTTTTTTTTTTTTTTTCTTGTCAACTTTTTTCAGGTAAATAAAAAAAAATTTCCTTTTTACCCCCCCACTTTCAAAAACGATGCTACGTGCCTGTGTAAATATAAGCATTGAATTTATATTTTGGGATGTCTTCGGTCCTACAACACACTTGGCCGCGCGGTAAAGTATTCTAGTTGTCGGCACGGTCAGGTGTGTTCGGGGTATAGGACCGAAGACATCCCCAAAATATGAATTCAATGCTTACATGTTTCTGATAACAAGAGAAAAGAACAGGGTTGCTGACTGGAGCGATGTACAAATTAAAAAAAAACAAGGTTGCTAACAGTATGTATAGACAGGTCATTCTGTTCCAAAATCAGAAATACACATACAACACAGTTGTCTGCTAAATCATGCTGTTGTATCCCCGAGGAAGCAAAAATTCAAAATATGTAAACCGGGCCCATCAAAATGAGATCAAGTGCTTGAGAATGATCTAGCACTTACATGTAACTCAGTTGATTTTCCAATGCAGTTTTGTTGACCGTAGTAGAGCTTCAATTCTAGAGTCGTGGAGAAAGATGTTCATTCTTACGTCGCGGGTTCAAATCCCACTGTGTGACGTGGAGAACCGGTCCTACGGATGAGACCCTGTAAACCGAGGTCGTGTGTCACAGTAGGTGCTGGCACGAAAAAGATCTAAAGATCCTCAATGGCCCAAAGTGCTGAGTTTCCCCTCAACGGGCCCCGTGGGGATCCGGGTTATAATAGGTGTCCTCAGTCCCCCCCTTGCTTGTCGTAAAAAGCGACTAAATGGGGCGGTCCTTCGGATGAGACCGTATAAACCGAGGCCCCGTATCACAGCAGGTGTGGCATGATAAAGATCCCTCCCTGCTCAAAGGCCGTAAGTGCGAGCATGGCCAAAATTTGCAGCCCTACACCGGCAATGGTGACGTCTCCATATCAGTGAAATATTCTGGAGAGGGACGTTAAACAGTATACAATCAATCAATTAATCATTCCCTCACCGGCAAAAGGTGGCGTCTCCATACGAGTGAAAAAATCTTCCAGAGGGAAGTTAAACAAGTAATAATCAACCTTAGTTTTTCTACTTTCAGTCAAGTGTATAGCATCGTGATTTGATGGATGTTTTCCTGGTAGCGATAAGATCTCCCCAAACCCTGATATTAAGAGTCCGGTTCACTCACTGTGCATGTAAATGGCAACTGGAACATGCTGTATTGTTCTCATTGAATATGTCAGCAGTAAAGCACGTGGATCTTGCGACAACCATTCTTTATTTTCCGATTTGTTATTTTCGTGTCTTTGAAATTAAAGACTCTACAGATTCTGACACATGTTTCTGTTTTGGATATTTTACTAGGATTGATTGATTGCCGTTGGAGAGCTACAAATTATTACCTATACTTGGCACTCAGGGCCATTGAGCAGGCTGGAATCTTTTTCGTGCCAGCACCTTCTGCGACATGAGACCTAGTTTACACGGTCTCTTCGATACCGGTTCCACAGTGGGATTTGAACCCGCGACGGAAAGATCCACTCCTTACTCCGCTTCTTTAGAGCTGAATCTCTAACCACTTCGTCACGCCTGCGACATATTTTACACGAAAATGTAGGTACTAAACAATCTAAGAAGGAATAAGCACGGTATAAGTAACAGTTAACTTTATTAGGTCACCTGAGTAAACTCAGGTGGCCTATTGCTATCCATTTTCGTCCGTCGTCGTGCGGTTTGCGTCGTGTGTTTACATTTGATCATTTTCAGCTTCTTCTCTGCAATCGCTCAACCAATTTCAACCAATTTTGGCATAAATCATCTATGGGTGAATGGAAACAAAAATTGTGAATTTCGTAGTCCCTGTCCCTGGGGCCTGGGGGGTGGGGCAAAAACCACTAAAATTAGTGCAATCTTTAAAAATCTTCTTCTTTACTCCTGGACATCAAGCAGTCAAACTGTTGGTATGATTGTAATCAGCATTGAGTCCTCTACCAAAATTGTGAAATTCATGGCCCCAGGGTCAGGGGTTCTGGTGTTAGGGCGGGGCTCTATTGATTATATAGTGAAAATGCATTAACTCTTTGAAAATCTTCTCTGTTCCTGGGTGTTAAATGAACTAACTAAGTACATAGTTATGATGAGCAAGAATGCTTCTACCAAAATTGTGAATTTATGGCCCCATGGTCAGGGGTTATGGTGTTAGGGTGTGGCCCTATAATGATTATATGTGAAAATACATTATATCTGTAAAAATCTTTTTATCTACTCCTGGGTAATAAGCAGATGAAGTATTTATATGGTTATGAAGTACAAGGGCTCTTCTTCCAGAATTGTGAATTTCAAGGCCCCTGGATCAGGGATACTAAAGAGGGGGGGGGGTCTACTTATCTGAAAATGAATTGTTTGAAAACTGCTCCTTGGTATTAATCAAAAAAAGGTGTGCCTTTTCAAAAATTGTGCAATGTGTAGACCTAGGGTCAGGGGTTCATGTGTGGTAGCAGCACACCTGACTGTTGCTGAATATTACTGAGTAGTTGACATGCATTTTTGTTCCCCTACCCTGCTTATGGGTATTAAGTAAACAAACTAAACAATTGCTAAGTGTATAGTTATGATTAGCAATGGTGCCTCTTTTCAAAATTGTGAATGTTATAGCATCTAGCTTAAAACATGAACCAAATTAAATCATTTGAAAGTTGTTGCATGATGCTCAGGTGACCTATAAGGCCCATGGGCCTCTGGTCTTTTTCAACTTCCCTTACCCAGGCAGCAATATATCTTCCTTGAAAAGGGTTTATATCTCTCAAATGAATCTATACGCATTAACGTGCTAAACGTATTTCTAAAACGAAGTAATTTGTTAACAAACAAGTTGATGAAACAAGAATATCCATCTACTGTCAGAAAATAAAATTGATCAAGGTAATAAAACATGGCGGATAAATTCAAATTGAAGAGTAACCGATATATAGATCGTTCTGTGTATTTTTGGATTGATTTATGTTTCATAACTAAGTTTTGGAGTCCAGTTAAATAACATCAATTTAATAGCCATTTAGTGTTAATTTCAGTCTAAATCTGTGCGGGAGTGAATGACTTGCACCATTACCGAGATCTTAAGGAGTTGTAACTCCCCCCCCCCCCCTGAGAGGGCTACATAATTGCATCTATAGTTATCTGAGTTGTGGCATCTATAACCGCCACTTTAAAAGCATCATTTATATGTTATGTTAATTTATGTCTTTATATTTGATGAGGATCTCTTTGGATACATGTAAATTTCGTCGGACGGTTGGCATTTCCAATGCTATGCCACCATGCAATAAGGATCAGGGATTGGCTTATAGCCCCAATCAATTCTAGATCTCATTTTCCTCTTTTTGGGGGCTAGCGAAGGTGACGTTGTATGTGGTCTGGTTGCCCTTGTTAAGACTTGAGCATTCACTTTTGAAATACCAACTCCATCTTAAAACAGAAGCACTTCCGCGAGACGGAGATATGACAAGGATCTCAATTTGCTAAATGATGATCAACATGTAATAAATACCGTTTTAAATACTAAACATATAAACATAAATTGTACCATTAAAAAAGTGTTTCCCCTGGGTTATTTGATCCCGGGACCTTTGTATTGTTAAGCGGGTGCTGTCCCCCTTGACCAGTCACGCCGCCGTACACTTAATCTCCTTTTAATTAATTATGTTCCCCAAACGAAGTTGGGGAAGTTTGTTTTTACTCTGTTTCTTATTATTATTATGTTCCCCAAACGAAGTTGGGGAACATATTGTTTTTACTCTGTTTCTTATTATTAGGGTCTTCCGTCTCCAACGGAAGACCCTTCTATTATTCTATTGTTTCTTTTTCACTTTTATTATTCTTCATTTTTTCTTACACTTTTTGTGCAGACGATTTCTCAGAGATGGCTTGATGGATTTTGTTCAAATTTTCAGAGTTTATGTATGTTATCTAAGTTTTACCCCCGCTTCAATTTTGAAAACATCACTTCCGGTCGTG
>NW_026937330.1:0-7871 GCF_032062105.1 Saccostrea cuccullata | reverse complement strand
TACAATCAATAATTACAATAATAACAAAGCATAAAGAAGTAGGCAGAATAAGAATAAAAGCAAGATACATAGACTTTTGGCGGTAATTCCCTTCCATATATACCACATGCACAGACTTCTCTTTTATAAGTAAACAAACATATTTGACTTACCTTTTCTTTCCAGTGTTAATAATTTCAACAGGAGAAGCTGTCATCACGCGAAATGATAATTTATTTTAAATTAAAAAATTACATTTGAAAGCCTAACGCGTTTAGCCGTCTAGTCAGCCATCCATGTTGTTACGCTATAACCAAGACGACGTCAAGTTAATTATGACGTCATTGGTATTTCAAGGTCATATGATTCCAGATCCATTATGACGTCATAATTGAAACAATACCTTTTCCTGTACTCTAAAAGATAAAGATTTCCCGGGACTAGGTTTTTCCTACGAATATTATTATGCAGATATGGAGTTGTATCGTAATATAATACTGAGGGTTGCTGCCTGGAACTTGGCTTTCAAATACAAGAATAATATATCACTAATGAATAGAAATTGTTTTCAAAATAATATACGTGTAGAAAATGAAAAATATCATCTTAAGGCATTTTCATATCATCTGAAATCCTTAATGTAAAAGTGATCTGGATACTCTTGTTAAATTAAATATTATTTTTAAGAAGAATTTCAGAACCCAAGAGCAGAGAAGACTATTTTTAAAACAATGCTGCATTTTTACAAATTTATCAACAAGCCACCGCCCTAACAATGATTGGAACACCACCCCCATCCCCCCCCCCCCCCCACCCCAGAAAAGGGGGCCATGATGATTTTCACACATTTTTAAAGATCGTAACCATTTAGATTTAGCTTATGGTTTATGTTAAATATACAGTGGAGAGAAAAGCTTTTAACGGAGAGTCAGCAGTTACACTATATAAAAAAAAATTGATATGGAATATCAAAGGGGGTATTTATAATATTAAAAAAAAAAAAAGAATACTTAAGTCGCTTGCATTTGCGTGGATTTTTTTCAGAAAAATAATGATACAGATGCGTTCATAAATTGCATGACGGCTTCCTCAATTAGTGAAACAAAACCTCTTGTTTTTATATCCATCAGCTAAATTATGGACACTATCACATAACCACCTCCTCCGCCGCCTTCCTCAATTCCCTACTTTTAAGATAGAGCAGATGATACTTTAAGCGAGTACTAAATTATACCCCTGAACGTTGAACTTTTAGCTACTATATTTAAAACTGGGTCATAGATGAGAAAAGAAACGGAATGAAAGCTATACTGCTATTTATGGTAAGAAGTTTTGAATTGTTACCTATGATATTTATGTTATCTCAATCAAAGGAAGCAGAATGTATACACCGTGCCGTAGCGTTACTATGATGCAATTATTCCGTAACGTATGATGAAACGATTCCTTATGGAGTTTTTACATGGAGATTGATGACCAAGGTAAGTTAATGTCGTATTTGTATGCCTTAAACGCAAAATAGCCCTAACTGTGTTAGCCGTTGCATTATAGGAATGACACAGGCATCTGTTGACATAACGGACAATGTCCAATGATGCGCCGTTTTCTTAAACACCTTGCACTTTCATAATAAAGAGACTTAAAAGTTCGATTTATTCATAGAACTTTTTTTCCAATCAAGTTACAAGATCAGCTACAAGTTTACCATAATGAAAATTCGTTGTTTTTCCATTTCACTCTAAAATTATGATGAAATACTTACTTAATCGCTTTAAACATGGGATTTTAGAAGTAACGTACGATGCAACGATTCCCATCATCAGTAACGTGCGATGCAACTATTCTTTAACAATCGTATTATTAGACCAATATGTTGGATTTCTTTACTAGGACACGTTTCAAAGTAGGGTAATAAAATTACTCATTGCTTTCTTTTTATCACAGAATATCAAATGGTTAAGAAAAAAAACCACCAAAACTTGACTATAGAACGGCTAAAAGAAATCAAAGTATTGAAAATACTGAAAGCTGGGCTTTAATTGCTGGAGTATATTGTCTGATCCGAAATTAGTACAAATTTAATTTTTTTCCTTTGGCCAATGATTTTTAACAGGTAGAGTTTGTATGATTATGATTTAAAAAATATCTCATGTACCAGTAATTAAAATTAAAAGTCGAGACCTCAGACCTCAATGTTCGATTTTAAAATTTTATTTCCAAGATATTCTCGCATATTTTCTATTCAATGCGCATTTTTTCTCATAATTTAAAAATTCAGTCTTGGATAAGTTAAAATATTGCACATGTGTATTTTCTAGACATTCTTTTAGTTTTAAACAAACAGTAATTTTATCGCCAACTACATGTGGAAACACTGATATATGTACATTGTCATGCGACTCCACGCATGTTAATTCTAAAAATTCCAATTCACTATACTATTAATTTGCTAAAAATCAAAACAGAATATAGCCACTAACATAACATCGACGAAAACGACATGAAACGAAACTCTCAACATTTCGAGAATCCCGCGCTATTGAAAATAATTCGCTTACAATATGCATTCAGCAGCGTATGTGCACAAATTATTATATCACGATTATCCCAATAAAGCAAATATCTAATTTCTCTTTCAGTTTAATTATCAAGCAAAAATATTGATCATTAACTCTTCCAATGATTGGGATGTTAAAAATAGTTGTTTGTTTGAATATCGTCTTGCATTGGAACTATTTTGTTTATCGGAAGCGTCTGCTTTGGCGCTGTTTGGTTTTTTGTTTAACTGTGCTATTATAGTAAGACAGTCGATCATGATGCCTATAGCCAGGACTTTGCTTTCAGCAAAGCCCAGCTACAAATTACAGCAAGAATAAAGTCATTTCATCCCCTTACCCAAACCCGAAAAGAAGAAAATTTTCTACCCCATTTAAGTCCAAAAATCGACTTGTTGATACCCCAAACAGAAACACTGCAAAAAGTCCCCAGTGTGCATTATTAGAGAATGATGGGACATTGAGTGAAGCCTATGGTCATAAAGAAATCCAACATAATGGTCTAATAATACGATTGTTAAAGAATAGTGGCATCGCACGTTACTGATGATGGGAATCGTTGCATCATACGTTACTTCCAAAAACCCATGTTTAAAGCGATTAAATAGATATTTTCATCATAATTCTAGAGTGAAATGGAAAAACAACGAATTTTCATTATGGTAAACTTGTAGCTGATCTTGTAACTTGATTGGAAAAAAAGTTCTATGAATAAATCGAACTTTAAGTCTCTTTATTATGAAAGTGCAAGGTGTTTAAGAAAACGGCGCATCATTGGACATTGTCCGTTATGTCAACAGATGCCTGTGTCATTCCTATAATGCAACGGCTAACACAGTTAGGGCTATTTTGCGTTTAAGGCATACAAATACGACATTAACTTACCTTGGTCATCAATCTCCATGTAAAAACTCCATAAGGAATCGTTTCATCATACGTTACGGAATAATTGCATCATAGTAACGCTATGGCACGGTGGTATAGTAATACTATCGCAAAACACGGATGATTTTCTTTTTAAAAATTTAACCTGCAGTGATATATTCAATGTAATACACCCATTCTCAATATAAGGGCTCAAATAATGTCGCCTCATTTTCATTTAAAAGAAATACCACTGATGTTATTTCTAAATCAACATTATAAATAGTCATATAACAATGAATAAGAATTCATATAATTATCGATCTGAAAGGGTATTTAAGGAGTTCCAAATTCAAATATAGTAGCCTATTTGAAATGTACGTTACTGTCGCCGAGGCAAATATTATTCTGAATCCCCTCTGTGTAATATATAGTTTTGATTCTTAAGTAAAAATTTTCTGATAAGTTAAACCTTGTATCATATATATTTCTTTTCATAACAATAAATACATTTTCTTTGTGATAATAAATGATTTTTCTTGTGCAATGTCCCTGTCGCTTAATTCTATTTCAACCACATTACAAGCAAACACAAAGATTATACATCTGATAGTTTTGTTCTCCTTTATTTATTGATGGGCTAAATTTGAAATTTCAATAGATTAATTACTCCTACTTAGATAATGTAACATGAAATTGAACAATTTGAGCAACTTTTATAAATATGTTTACGGGATGAAAGACATTTTCAATCGTAGAGATAAGAAAGAAATGTACGTTACTTATATTCTTCCATTAAGAATATATATTAAGTAGAAAATATGAGACGACTCTGAATAAGCAACCCCTTGTATCCTGTAAACTGGCAAAGACGTTTTGCTTAACACATTTAAAATTTTTTTTTGACATGAAAAGTGATCATTTGAAATGTACGTGACTGAAATGTACGTTACCATGAAATTCGAATTAAGTGAATCTCGCACGAATTTTCATGTATTCTCATACTTTCACACACTCGAATGTGTACACAAAGGAAAGTTTCAAAGGTTGGAGGTCGGCTAAATCCCAAAATTAATGAAAAGAAACGTTTCTGCTGAGGAAATAAAATATATTAAGGTCAATTATATGTAATATCATTTTGATACCTGGTATATATATTTCTGAATACGAAACCTGTATGATGCATTTCTTATGATATGCAAGTTCAAATAGTATCAATACATTGCGTGTCTAACGTACGCTTGTGGAAGAGAATTGATTTTTATATTTGAAATGTACGTTACGTATGGTAACGTACATTTTACGTATTTCTAACTGACATGTTTTTTTTTAATTTAGTCAATGAATTGCGTTTACACGAGCGAAACAAAATTATCGTTACAATCCATTTGACAACTGGCCACATAAATCCATCTAAATGCACCCCTAATCCTCGTTAATGTTTTAGACTGTTACCACATGCTAGAAAATTTATTTCTAAGTGTCTTAAATTCATCTTTGGCAACCCTTTTGCAGTTTGTTTACTTTTAATATGCGACTTTTCGTCAATATTAATTTAATTGTTGTTGATGATTTAAAACAAGGTATGCTTAGGCTTATAATTGGTAAAAAAAAAAAGAAACAAAAAATAAAAAAAAAAAAGAAACAAATAGGCCTAAACCCAGAACACAAGACGGTCACGTACATTTCAAATACTGAAAGGCACACAATACTCAGTTTTGTTTGAATCATGGCATTTTGGGTTATATTTTTCCAGATCTGCTGAAAGCACGTATGTTTGTGTTTTGAAAAACGATGTTGCAACATACTAAATGAAATTGTTAACAAACTGTCGCTGGATATATTCGGAATAGATTTATGTTAAGTTTCAATGGCCAAACACGAGCATTTGTTAGATCATAGCAAAATACGTCTGACTCTTATATTTTTTTGTCTGTACCCTTGCACACAGGTAGAAGTAACTAGGCTACGACCGGTGTCAATTTCAGCGAAACAGCACAAAAGAATGGTAATGAACTGAGGTGGAGGGGACTCTCCAATAATATGTGAAATGAACGTTACCGAAATGACGTGACATTCATGTAGTTGATGACAAATAACCTCGTTTGTTACATTATGATTTCTTATATTACTGCCTTAAAACGCTTCATCGAAATGATTTTTATGTCAATAATTGCTTTTTTTCAAAAATTTGTTATTACTAATTTACATATTATTACAAGCTTGAAATGTACGTTACCTACTCATATTCTGAGGCAATCGTGTCTTTATAGTGGTGATTGCGACATATAACACAATGTGATTACATAGAGAAACTTTTTTTAATAAACTGAAACAAAACGATGAATTTTTAGATGAATTTTAAGCTTTTTATTAAACAGAAATATATCTTGAAATGTACGTTACATTTACGTAGTTTTCTAAATCGGCATGGATATATGTTAAAAAAGACAGTAACTACAAAATAGAATTTTACTACATGTACATGTTAGGTTCCAGTATCTATAGAAAATGACAAGATTCCAAACTGATCGCTCTAAACAAAACAGAGAGAAGAGTTTAAAGCATATATTTAAAAAATGTTTTTATACATCTGGATCAAAAAGTAACCATTGTTTTTTGAAAGGAAAAATCAAACGCACGTTCGTATGCCGAGAAAATATGTTGCTGACAGAGTTGGTAGGATGTGCTGGTGTTAAGATGAGCTATTCTAATTGTGATTTTAATGACTACATTTTTTTTACATATTTTTTTGGACATTGAAGAAAGAGTAACCTACATTTTAAGCTACATTTCTGAATAAAATCACCCTCTGCTTTACCGTCTTGTCATTATTCCATGTATTATAATTTGATGAAAAAAAATCTGGAAACAAAATCTTCAGATACTTTCTTTCAAAGGTAATTGATAGAAAAATTGTTTTCTTGAACTTCATTTTTTAAAAAATCAGAGAGGCATTTGTGCCCTTATATTCATTGTATATATTTAGGTCCTATCGATCCATGATTTATAGATTGTTGTAGGTAAGGTCGTTTAAACTCAAAGATTATCAGTTCTTTGAGTCGAAAATAAATATCCGACATTTTGATACGTTTTGGACATACATGTACACGTTGTTGCAACCTTTGGACATCCGGACCAACCGGGAGGAAGTGGAAGGAGGTTATTCCTCCAGCTGATGAGGGATTTTACCCTAAACTTCCGCCAATCACTTCAGCGCAACCAACCGGAAAAAGTAGGTAAACAGACTAAAAAGGTCAATTGATCTTAGCTCTACTAATAAATATCATAGACATCCATGTCATTACGTTTACATTGCACTGATTAATTGTGGTCAAAATAAATCGGATCTCTAGACAATGTACATGAGAAATAATTTCTTATTGTTTAAAATCTAAAATCGCATAACATTTTTTTATCAACACATTATTACATATTTCTTTCTTCCAGATACTTTGAAACTAATAATTTTTCACATATATTATATATATTATATGATTATGTTAATATGTGTTTTAATGTGAGTAAACTTTATTCTGCGTCAGATGCAGTGTCAAGATATGTATAACTGTTTAAGCTCTGATAACAGCAAATATCTGTTGTATAACATTAAATATTCTTGTATTTAAGAAAGGTTTTTACATACAAGCATTGCAAATAAATTGTCAGAAGATAAAGGGAAACATGATTTCTAATTAATAAAATTATTTTAGAATTAAGTGGTGACCAATTATTTTATAAATCCCAGTCCATATACGATAATTAAATTCACAGAATAAATAAAATAAACACTAGATCGAAGGTCAAATTTAAAGTCATGAATATTAAGTTGAGACTTTTTCTGATATGTTTTTCTCATCCTAAAAAGTAATTTATTTCGCCGCTCTGAAATAAATAAAATTTAGCAATTTATTGACTCACCTAAGCCGATCACATTTTGCCTTGCCTCCATCTCTCTGCCTTCATATTTTTAACCTCTTCTCAAAAACGCTGGTTCATTTCCAACAAAGCTTGCTACACAGTTACTGCATCGATCCATGGCTCAATAATTTAAGTTCAAAGGGTCAAACAACCTGCAATGATAGATGATTAAGTATTAATTAAAATTCAATATTCTGATTCTTTTCAAGACTCACTGACATGTATGTGGAAGCATTTTCAGGAAGTGTAGATTCAATTTAGTTCAAAATATTAGTAACTCCTTTCTCCACGGATAAGGTAAGACCATCATAGGCCATAAAAGTTTTCCTGGAAATGTATAAGGGAAAAAAACTGTTGAATTATCTCAAAAACTACTGGGTGAGGGAAATAAAATTTTTTTGAATGCTTCATTACTGAGGTATTTTGTGTTAACTAAAATTTAATCAAATCATTACTTCTGGGAACAGCTATATAGGGCATGACTACCAGGTACAATGAATGATCAAAACTGACCAAAAACCCAAGAACTGGAAAGGCATGAAAGCCATATCT
>NW_026937329.1:0-7876 GCF_032062105.1 Saccostrea cuccullata | reverse complement strand
CAAAAGTATAGATTATATATGCACAACATGCATTCAGTTATGAATATTTATTGTATCTTTATCATAAGGACTTAAAATTTGATCAAAATATGATGTATTTTAGCCATTTGAAGAAATGTTTACATTTTGTTCTCACAGCACTAAAGGTGGCCGTACATCCCCCTTAATGTTTAGCTCAATGTTCTTGTAATTTGTTTATATTGTATTTTGGATTGTAAATATTGTGTAATGGGTATAATTTCTGCATTGGTCCAATTTTGTAATTCATTCAATTAAAAAAAATCAGAAATGTGCAAATCTGTATTCATACATGTATCAAAAAAGTTTGAATGCCAAAATATTAAAGCTTAAGTCACTTAGTGAATAAAAAAAAGATATTTACACTGCAGAATTATCCTATATGTACTCACTGTTTATAATGTAATCTCTTCTCTTGCTATATTGTACATGCTTTCCTTCTCTATAATCACCTTGTGTTGTGTCCCCTCTCTTACAGTTTGGGTGGAGGTGATCTTCTGTCACCCCCTAACACCCAGTTTCTTAACCCCGCCTCTTTGGCGGGGCAACTCCCACAACAGAAGCGACATTCATTTACTGCCACGCAGGACACGCCCACTCAATACCAACATAACCGCAGGTAAACATTTGGTCAAGTACTGCTCATACAGGAGGTAAATATTAAGTCAGTACTGAAAACGTGTCTCACTCTGATATGCCAGCTTTAATTATACATTGTCTGTCAAAGTCAGAATTGTTCAAGGTAGGAGATAAGTAAGCTGCTTTTAACTTATTGTGATACTTGTAGAAAAGCCTCAGATTAGTTTTCAGTTATATAGTATCTAAGTGTGTAGGTATACACTGTGGAGAGTTTTTCTGATACACGTTTACAGCAATTTAGCAGTAAATTCCAAAATTAATATATTTATTTAAAAAAAAAACCAAACAAACAAGTCATCCACTCAAAGGCTTTTGGTAACAAAAGGTATAATGGAATGTTTCTCTTTTATGTGGTGTGTGTAAAGTATAATGCATGATTTGCATGCTAGATGCTTTATTTTATATCTGACCATTTTGAGTCATAAGTCTATATGCATATACATGTATTAGCTTGCGACATTTTACCACATTTAGCATGTACATTCTACTAGGAGAATAGTTTCTTTTCTCCTATCTGTGTATACTACATGTATTAAAATATTCATATACCATTCACTTGGTTAATTCAGCCTTTGGAGAAGCCAAATTTTTTAACAGATAATAGGAATAGGAGTAGAATATGTGAATAATTAACAGATACCAAGCTTTTAGAGGGGGATGCATATAAGATAAGAAATAATATCTGAAGTGACAAAATAGTGAAGTCATAAATCTAAGGACTTTACAATGCTTGATCTTAAGATCTCTGGATTGTCTGCCCAGATTTTCTCAACCAGAGAGCTACAGATCTGCAGTTGTATTTGGAGAAATCTTTTCTTTTATAGATCTCTAGAGCTGAGCAGCAAAGGAAATCTAGTGATCCCACCAACATCTGTATCAGGTCAAGTGAGATCCCCGCCCCCTCTTCCAAGGACAGGGCCAGAGAGGCCCCTCAATGTCACAGACCAGGCAGGGGGAGGCAGCAGGGAGAAGGTACAGGTTTTAAAAGGATCGCCCTAAATTAATGCTTCTGACCCAAGTAGTGCATTTGGACAAACAAACTATATTTCAAATTACGTGATGATCATTGATCAGGGTTCGACACTAACGGTAGACCGGCGGCCCGAGTCCACCAAAAAATTGGAAGGTCCACCAAATGTTCAGGACTAGGTGGACCGTCGGTCCACTTAAAATTTAAACACCATATTTAAAGACAGTGAAATTCCAGAATTTCTTTTTCTTTAAATCGAAATCCCTAACTCAAATTATTAATTCCTCCATACCTTTATTATACAAGAATTAAAAATACATGTAAATAATGTTTAGGTAATGAGGTGGGGGGGGGGGGGCAAGTACATGTAAAATTGATAACTCCAATATTAACAATAATATTGAGACGCAAGAGCATTCAACATGGACCTTGAATAAACATGAAAAATCCGTGCCAAATTAGCCAGTCTCTCCCCTATTTACGAAATGCACAGACAGGTGTGAAAATTAAACTGGGTAACAGGAAATCGCTTCACGTCTGAACGCACACAGTTGGAGATAATTAGAATTGATTGACAGCTGCATTTATGCATTGTTTTTTGTTTTTTTTGTTTTTTATATAGATGTTCAAACAGGCATAATTTACATTAAATGAACTATTAACTGCAGTTTCATTTTCTTTTCTTGATATACATATTATATCACTACTAATTTGAATAAATAATAAATTTAGAAAATAACTAATTAATACAGATACATGTACCTATGTCAGTTTTGCACTGTAGTAATTGTAAAATAAATTATCTAGCCATGGATACATGAAAAATTCACTTGTTTAATAATTGAACAAATTAATTAATAATTGGAGTTTTAAATTTCATCTACCTGTGGAAGTGAAATAAATGAAGGTTTTCACCATTGTAACTTAATGATTATTAAAATATTTCTTTGGTTTATAGATTAATCGTTTTTTTTTAAGTTTTAAAATATTTCTGGAAAAAAAATCTGACTAGTCCTTAATATTAATTTGATTCTGTTGACTTGTTAGATTTGTGCTTTATTGGTCTGTCTGGAATCGATATATACATGTATTACAGTTAGTTTTAATTAACGCCTTGTGTAATGATTCATTCATTAAATTCAAACATTTATAAAGGTCCACCAGATATTAAGAAGGTCCACCAATAATTTTTGACAAGTGGACCTGCGGTCCACCAAGGTAAAAAAGTTAAGGTCGAACCCTGTTGATCATATTTACCATTATAGAATGCAAGCATTTTAGCATTACATGTGTATTGCATATCAGTACGTAGAATATTTTTCAAGTTTAAATGTAGTACATGTATTTTGATATTCATGATATTCATTGTAGACATCTAGTAGGGGAGCTTCATTACTGCAAGAAGGCACCAGAGTGGGGTCTTCTAAAACCAAAATGTAAGTATGGGAATAGGAAAAATGTTCAGATAAGAATGTGAAGATGTATATCAACTTGACAGTAGATACCGGTACATAATTTATTTGCATTGAATGTTGACCTTCCATTCTTAGCTTTGTTGCCTTGTATCACTACAAACCCCAGAAAGAGGATGAGGTTGAATTAAGAAAGGGAGATTACTACAGTGTGATAGAGGCCTGTCTAGATGGATGGTTCAAAGGTCGATGTCTCAAGACTGGCAAAGCTGGGGTCTTCCCTGGAAATTATGTACAGCAAGCCAGGTTTGTTACCTGTAGTTTTAGACCTTCAGTTGTTTGCTGAAAGTGTAATTTATGAATATTGTTCAAGAAGTTTAAACTCATTTTTAATACTTTTTAGCTCACCTGAGCCGAAGGCTCAAGTGAGCTTTTCTGATCACATTTAGTCCGTCGTCCGTCTGTCTGTCTGTCCGTCCATCTGTCCATCTGTAAACTTTTCATATTTTCAACTTCTTCTCAAGAACCACTGGGCCAATTTTGACCAAACTTGGTACAAAGCATCCTTGGGTAAAGGGGAATTTAAATTGTTAAAATGAAGGGACATATCCCCTCGTAAGGGGAGATAATCAAGAAAAGCGAAAAATAGGGTTGGGTCATTAAAAAATCTTCTTCTCAAGAACCACTGGGCCAGTAAAGCTGAAACTTATGTGGAAGCATCCTGGGGTAGCGTAGATTCTAAATTGTTCAAATCATGACCCCTGGTGGTAGGGCGGGGCCACAATGGGGAATCAGTGTTTTACATAGAAATATATAGGAAAAATCTTTGAAAATCTTCTTCTTAAGAACCACTGGGCCAGTAAAGCTGAAACTTATGTGGAAGCATCCTGGGGTAGTGTAAATTCTAAATTGTTCAAATCATGACCCCCGGGGGTAGGGCGGGGCCACAATGGGGAATCAATGTTTTACATAGAAATATATAGGAAAAATCTTTGAAAATCTTCTTCTCAAGAACCACTGGGCCAGAAAAGCTGAAACTTATGTGGAAGCATCCTGGGGTAGTGTAGATTCTAAATTGTTCAAATCATGACCCCCGGGGGTAGGACGGGGCCACAATGGGGAATCAGTGTTTTACATAGAAATATATAGGAAAAATCTTTGAAAATCTTCTTCTCAAGAACCACTGGGTCAGAAAAGCTGAAACTTATGTGGAAGCATTCTAGGGTAGTGTAGATTCTAAATTGTTCAAATCATGACCCCCGGGGGTAGGACGGGGCCACAATGGGGAATCAGTGTTTTACATAGAGATATATAGGAAAAATCTTTGAAAATCTTCTTCTCAAGAACCACTGGGTCAGAAAAGCTGAAACTTATGTGGAGGCATTCTAGGGTAGTGTAGATTCTAAATTGTTCAAACCATGACCCCCGGGGCTAGGGCGGGGCCACAATGGGGAATCAAAGTTTTACATTGAAATATATAGGAAAAATCGTTGAAAATCTTCTTCTCAAGAACCACTGAGCCAGAGAAGCTGAAACTTATTTGGAAGCATCCTGGGGTAGTGTAGATTCTAAATTGTTCAAATCATGACCCCTGGGAACTGGGCGGGGCCACAATGGGGAATCAATGTTTTACATAGAAATATATAGAAAAAATCTGAAAATCAAAACTGAAACTTATTTGGAAGCATACTGGGGTAGTGTAGATTTCAAATTGTTTAAATTATGATAAGTGGGAAGGGTGGGGTCACAATATGTATTACAAGGGGGAAATCTGGTAAAGAACAGAATGGACAAAGCTTCTCAGGTGAGCGATGTGGCCCATGGGCCTCTTGCTTGTTTTTTGTCTCGCCTGCGACGAATGTCGCGAAGCGAGACATAGCGACCATAGATTCCGTCGTCGTCGTCGTCGTCGGCGTCCAACTTTTGGTTAACCCAAATGTCAAAGTTTTATAAACTGCAATAACTTTCTCAAATTTTATTCAGTCTTCTTGAAATTTGGACACAATATTCAGTATGGATAAAAATTTATATCCCAAGTATGATTTTGAAAAAAAAAATTCAAATTTTTACGTATTTTTTCCTTAAGTTGGACTTAGTTTTTTCATGATAATTTATGGTGAAGACCTATATTCCAGCAACTATAAGTTATAGGGATATGATAATTAGTCAGTGGATACATCATGGGTAACCACAAACGTCAGTACCAGAATTAGGTCATCTTGACCTACATTTTTCTGCATGAGTGACTTTGGTTAAATTTTTGGTGGAGGTCCATATCTCAGCATCTATAACTTATAATGGCATGATGATTTGTCATTGTACAGGTTATAAGTAACCAACAACATCAGTACCAGAATTAGGTCATTTTGACCTACATTTTTCTGCATGAATGACTTTGGTTAAATTGATAATGGAGGTTCATATTTCAGCAACTATAACTTATAGTGGCATAATAGTTAGTCAGTGGATACATCATGGGTAACCACAAACGCCTGTACCAGAATTAGGTCATCTTGACCTACATTTTTCCGCATGAGTGACTTTGCATAAATTTATGGTGGAGGTCCATATCTCAGCAACTATAACTTATAGTGGCATGATAATTTGTCAGTGGATACATCATGGGTAACCACAAACGCCTGTACCAGAATTAGGTCATCTTGACCTACATTTTTCCGCATGAGTGACTTTGCATAAATTTATGGTGGAGGTCCATATCTCAGCAACTATAACTTATAGTGGCATGATAATTTGTCAGTCTACACATCATGGGTAACCAACAATATCAGTACCATAATTAGGTAATCTTCACCTACATTTTCTGCATGAATGACTTGATACATATACAGTGGATTTGATTTCAAAATGCAAGTTCAAATTATTGCGACTCATAACACGTTGCAATATTCGCAATAATAAAAACATCACAATAATTTGTGAATTTACAGGGTATATGTATATATATATAAATGCCAATATAATCGCCAAGGGATTAGATATTAAGTCAGCTGTTCCATTTCTTTATTATTGTATTTTTGAGTTATTCCTTCTGAAATGTCAATAAATGCTTCAGTTTATCAGACAATCATTTCTTACTAACCACAGCGACAGCAGGCGAGACACAGGGTTGCGGGCAACCCTTACGTACTTTTTTTTTATACCAACTGAATTCATCCCTTCTGATTGGACTGGAAAATTAAAAAAGTTATGAAGACTTCGATATTGTCTTTGAATGATAAAATTGCCCCCAAAAATCTATCACTAGAAATTACCAGTTTAATAAACATGGGGTTTTATTTTTTAGGTCTCCTTCTGCTGGTGGTTTACCCAATAATGTCCAGAATTTACGTGCCAAAACATCATCATCCAACTCAAAGTCTTCGTCAAGGCAAGAAATGTCATCCAGACCAGAACAGGCAATTTCTGCCAGGCAAGACAACAGTGCTTCACATAAACAGGGGACTCACAACTCCAGACTGGATGGTCCGCCGTCATCATCATCCAGACAAGAACAGTCTGCCATCTCCAAACCTGTACCTACGTCGTCATTAAGTTCATCATCCGGGTCACAGGTGCCCCCTGTCAAGTCTTCTCACAAACCTCACCTCCCTCCCCCCTCCTCGGCCTCACTGTCCACAGAGGCTAACCCTGACAGAATCTTAAACTCACAAATGTCGTCCACATCTCATACTGCAGATCATTTATCATCACAGGCTAGAAGTGTTCCTAAACCTGTCTATGTCAAAGCAGCATCCAAAATGAGTCCTTTAAGAACCACTTCATCTGATGTGCAGGGATTTGCAGCTAACGCAGTGGTTATACCACCTAACTCGGTGATCAGTAAAACAGGACCAGTGGTTGGAGTCAATGGACCAGGATCTTTGGTCCCCAGTGTACAGATAACAGATCCTGTGGGAGCCTCTGGGGAGTCTTCATCATCAAACAAGGTACACGATAATGTACATTGTCATTATTCAAAAAGGCAAATTCTGCTGTAGCAGCAAGGATATTATTTTCAGACTCAATGAATTAGATAATAAGATGATTTGTACCTGTAAATATTTTAGAGAGAGAAAAGAGAGAAAGAAAAGTTAAGCCTTGTAAAGAGACTGACTTCTGGGAAGGGTAGGAAGGCCAGGTCCACCCCAGACAGTGAGGGAGCCTTACCCTCGGGAAAAGTAGCTCATACAAGGTAAAATAGCATACGAAAGACACTAATGCACACATAGGATACATTTGCTCATAAAAGGAAAATAGCACATACAAGATGTAATAGCACATAAATGTACAAGGTATAACTTGCTACATATGTGTATATACAGTAACTCTGAATTCTTCTAATTTAGGTAAGATTATTATTTTATATACATGCATAATTAATTTTTCAATTCATTTAAGAAACCTGCAACTTAAGCATATATTTCCTAGATACCAAACATAAAACTTTTTTCACAATGTTTGGAGATGCTAGATTTATAAATATGTTTTCTGTTGGAATTGTAAATTTTCTAAAGTTCCATAGGTTTTGAAAGTACATGTGTATATTATCTATTTTACTATCATATAAATAAATCTATGACAGACAGAACATCAAACAGAACCTCAATTTGACAGATAATTTTTTGTAGGTCTGGTATTTCAATCCCATCCCGAGGTGGCCACGTCTGTAGAAGGCCAACATGTTAAGACTGGATCTTTTGATTCCTCTGTACACCCTCCTCTCGTGTTAAAACATCACAAACAAAAGTCCCTCAGTCGAGAAAAGTAAGTTCCTCAGTCAAAAGATTTCAAAAACAAAAAGCCTCCATGGAGAAAAGTAAATGTTTGAAAAAAAAAC
>NW_026937328.1:0-8036 GCF_032062105.1 Saccostrea cuccullata | reverse complement strand
CCAGAGGATTTAGACAATTGTTACCCTCTTATAACACTTTACCTTATGGTTATTGATATGTTTTACTTTTTGAATTAAAAAAAAAAAAAATTTGAATTGTTGTTTTATGTGTTGTTGTTTTTTCTTCTTCTTCTTCCTATAAAAAGGGGAGCAATACAAATCAAAAGTTCAGTCATGACTGAGAAATTGCTAGATCAACCCATGCGTTATCCCCAGTATGCTCGGCTCTCAAAGAGAGAAGCTACTTTTGAGCAGGGATGGCCAGAACCTCTCTTAGGAAAAATACCAGACCTAGCTCGAGCTGGGTTTTTCTACAGGGGAGTGAAAGATAACGCTACCTGTTTTCATTGTGGATTTACTTTCTCTAATTAGGATCCCGAGGACGATCCTTATGTAGAACATGCTTATTGGAACCCCAATTGTCCTTACATCAATCTGTATAAAGGGACGAGGTGGGTGATGAATGTGTTCATTGTCGGGTTTAGATCAGCAGGGATATAAACCTTTACCCTGAGATCAAACCTCTACTGAACCCACAACCAGACGTCCAGGCTCGAGGAAAATGTCACATTTGTTTAGACGAGGAATTACAAATCGTTTTCTACCTTGCGGATACTGTATGCCTTGTGTGCTCCTTCCTTTCAGTTTTGCCCCATCTGTCGAGGCGAGATTCAACAGTCCAAACGCCTATTTCTGTGTTAACTATAAATAAGACCCTGAACCCAACTTTTCCTTCATTGATCAACATGTATTCCGAGGAGACACCCCTCCCTTCTTTTCAATTGAAACACGAGTTTACCATGGTGGTTGCTGGACCCTCGAAATCGGGCAAAACAGAATTCGTCAAGACATTAGTGAACAATTTAGACTGGATCACCCCCAGGCCCGAAAAAATCGTCTGGTGTTATCGGGAATGGCAACCCGCTTACACTTCTTTAAAAGATAAAGTATCTTTCATCCGAAATATTCCAGAAGACGACGAGAAATTAGTAGCCAATTTGAGTGTGCCCCATTTACTTATTTTTGACGACATGATGGGAGGAAAAGCCATCGAATCGATTGTGGATTGGTTTACCCGTAAAGCCCATCATCGGAATACCAGTGTGATTTACATCACTCAGAATTTATTTGATCGAGCTGTCTCTCATCGCACCATTAGTTTGAATGCTCATTATTTAGTCTTATTCAAAAATCCCAGAGACAAATCTCAGATCAGTGTGTTGAGTCGTCAGCTAGCTTTACCTCATTTGATGTCTGCTTATCAAGAAGCCACCCAGGTACCTCACGGATATCTTCTCGTGGACTTGAGTCCCCATACCCCAGACCAATACCGATTGAGAAGTCGAATGTTTGAAATGTTGACTGTACACATGCCTCAAGAGTATAAATAAAAGTGTTTCACACTCTTCTGATTCATTTTTCATTTCAATCTCATCATGGCTCCATCAGCCAAGAGTAAATTAGTGAGAACCTTACGACGTTTACAGCGGGAACGAGATCCGCGAAGCAGCCCATTTAATCGAATTAGGGCGTAAAGCCTTATTGAATTGGTTTGCCATGGGAGCTCTGCAATTTAATGAAAGGGGTCTTACCTATCAATAAACAGACCCAAAAGTTTATTAATAATCATCGTCAAGATTTAAAGATCATTGCCGATCAATCGGCCAGTGATCAAGACAGAAAAACAGCTATTTTAAAACGCGGAGGAGCTGGATTTCTAGGTGGAGTCATCATTCGTCATTTATTCAAATGGAATAGTCCTAAAAAAACGCCGGGTTTGTCGTTTAAAGAGTGTAGTGGTAAGAGTCGATAATAAGAAACAAAGAGTGCTTCCAGATTGGATGGTCCGTGTCGGAGGAGCAGCTCAAAAGAGCAGAAAAAAGAAGAAGAGGAAAGCCCCTCCCAAGAAGAGAAAACCCCCTCCTAAGAAAAAAGCCCCACCCAAGAAAACAGCGAAAAGGCGAAAATCTGCTCCTCAAACTCTAGCTCAACGTAAAGCCACGGCCTGAAAGTTTAAACGAAATCAATCAGTATTTTAAGGAACAAAGACAAAAGACCATAGGAGAATTGCTCAAGAAACAAGCAGAACTGAGAATGGATCGTGCTATGGGACCCATAGGTAGTCAAAGAGCCAGCGATTTAGAAGTGTTTCCTCGAGTGAATGTGGGCATTCCCTCCTCCTCCTCCTCCACCCCTGGAATTAAAGTCCCCATTCATGTCCCTAAAATCACACGTTTTCAACCCTTGACAACCTCCACCCCTCAACTTCCTAAAGGTCTGAGATATAAATGTCGATATTGTGGAAAAATTTATGTCAGGGAGAAAGCGAGAGATAAACACGAGAGCGACAAACACGGAGGATATGCCCCTCCTTTAAGAGAGACACTATAAAAGGGAGTGACATCAGAGACTTCTCTTCATTGTTTTCAAAGATGGCCAAGAAGAAAAAGGGATGTTGTATGCGATTAAGAGCGCATGCCCCTCTTTTAAGAGTGTTATCGGACCCTCACTATTCCTCGTCTTTAAAAACGGGGATTTTAAAACATTGTTCTGGAGATTGTATTCTGAAAATTTGTGAGATCGTCTACAACCTATTAAATGGGGTGTTACCTCTCAATTCGGCTCAGAAACGAAAACTAGCTCCTAAGAAACACATCTTAAGGGAGACTGGTCTCCCCCAATCCATACAAAAAGACGAGCTTTATTAGTACAACAAAAAGGAGGAGGTATTTTACCCCTTTTAATCTCAGCAGCACCTTTACTGTTGGATGCCGGACATTCTGTCTATAAAGCCATTAAAAAGAAGAGGAACAACAAGATACAAAAATGAGTCGTAAAATGGTGTTAGTACCTGAAGTTCTGTTGAATGAACTCAAAGGTAAACTCCCCAAACTGTCCGGAATTTCAATCTACTCTATAGGAATTATTTACAACAAGTAAAAGATCACCAGACGTGAAGATTTAACTCCAGCAGCAAAAAAGTGGCTTTATACCTCCTTCTGAGAATCGATCAAGAAGAAAAGTGAATTGGGTCAAGAAGCTGTTATTATAGGAATTATTTACAACAAGCGAGAATGATTTCACTACCAAAAAAACCCTGAGTCATATCCAGCAACACCAGCAGCCCCAGCCCCCGGAGCAGCAGCTCCAGCAGTAGCAGCCAGAAAAAAGTGGCATATCCTAGATCATCAACAAATCATTCAAAGTGTGAATAAACCCATGCAAAGAAGAGCTGAATTATTATTAAATCATTTAAAGAAAAGAGAGAAATCAGTTATCGACAACCCATTCTAACATTGCAGATAATACCAGATGGATATAAAACTTGGAACCAGATAAAATATGACGGTGCCTTTAAATCAAAACCCATGAGGATTAAAAGAGATTTTCCGAATTATTGCATTAAATCATTTAAGAATTTACCAATCAGAACCAGATCCTTTACCAAAAATCGACCGGAGCCTAAAGGATTTCAGATGAATTCAAAGCACGTCAATTTAGTAAACAAACATTGGATTTAGTGGCTTACAATCATACACCTTCAAAATCGAGACCTGTGTTAAAAGCCATGCAGAAAACTTTATATGGAAGAAATCACCTAACAAATCTAAAAAGTGCGCTATCAGTAAAGCGAAAGACTTTTGAAAAGAAGAAGAATTTCAGAAGGTCCAGTTCGGTAAATATCCTTTTTCAAAAGTGCGTTTCCTTTACTGATTTTAAACCTGTTTTAAACTTGGGGGTGTTTTGGTTTAGGTGATGATTCTTCCCCATAAACCTGACTTTTAACACATTCAGGGCTTCACTTGAGCTGGGGTTCTTTGGATACTGCGATGATAGGTAAATTGTAAGCATACACTAAATCCGGTAGATCTCTAAATACCGTCTGGTTTTATTCCGAGTGAAATATCGCCACATGCGTGCTTTGAGGGTTCCTGAAATCGTTCCACGAGGCTTTGGTGTCCGTAGACGAATGGTAAAGAAAAATGGATTTAAACGCCTTAAGAAATGATTGGTAAATTCTTTGCCTTGATCCGATTGAATGCGGACGGGACGTCGATCATTTGTCGGAAATCTTTGTAATCCTCGAATCATTTTCTTCCCCGTTTTCTGTTTTAAAGGCACTCCCATGCATATTTAGATAAGACGTCAATGGCACACAATAAAAAGGTCTCATTATGTTTCTTTAAAAACACATTAAATCTAATTGCCATTGTTCTTCCGTTCTTCTTTGTCTTCATCTCTTAGGTTCAATAAATCTCTGTTAAAATGTCCCTCCTGGCTTTCTTCTTCTTCTTCTTCTTCTTCTTCTTCATGTCTTAGGCAATGATAGCCAATTTTCCTCGATTTGTTCTAATTTCTTATTGGCTTCTTCTTCTTGGGCTTTTAATTGCTTTTGGGCTCGATAGGGACTATATTTAGGTGTGAATTTTTTTAACACCCTTGATCTTGCCTCTACAGGTCGACTAATAGGGGTCAAAAAAGAAGAGGAAGCATCCTGAAATCCGCTCTCTTCCTCTTCGTCGTCGTCGTCACTCAAAGCCCCTTTAGGAGTACTGATTTTTCCTGGTTTCTGCATGGCTTTTATAAGGTCTCGATTTTGCAAGTAAACCATGGGAGTACGGGTCTCTTTTAAAGCTTGAGCAAATTCATCTAATCCTTTAGGCACCGGACGATTTTTCAAGGATCTGGTTCTCATGTTTTCGGCCATTATATCCACAATGTTAGAATCGGGCACTTTTTGACCTCGATAACTGATTTCTCCGTCTTTATCCCAAGTCAAGACGTTGGTTTTCTTTAAATGATTTAATAATAATTCAGCTTTTCTTTGCATGGGTTTATTCACGCTTTGAATGATTTGTTGATCGATCTCGGGATCTGAAGCTGCTGGTAGTGGTGCTGCTGCTGCTGCTGCTGCTGCTGCGGGGGCTGGGGCTGCTGGTGCTGCTGGGGCTAAGGGTGCAGGGGTTTTTTTGGTAGTCGTTGGCTCTCTCGCTTGTTGTAAATAATTCCTATACCGATGAAGTTCTTGACCGTATAAAGCCACTTTTTCTTCTGGAGTTAAATCTTCACGTCTGGTAATCTGGTCCAATTCTTGACCTATACTCAGAGTAGATTGAAATTCCGGAGGTTTGGGGAGTTTACCTTTGAGTTCATTCAACAGAACTTCAGGTACTAACACCATTTTACGACTCATTTTTGTATCTTGTTGTTCCTCTTCTTTTTAATGGCTTTATAGACAGAATGTCCGGCATCCAACAGTAAAGGTGCTGCTGAGATTAAAAGGGGTAAAATACCTCCTCCTTTTTGTTGTACTAATAAAGCTCGTCTTTTCTGTATGGATTGGGGTCGGACCAGTCTCCTTAAGATGTGTTTCTTTGGAGCTAGTTTTCGTTTCTGAGCCGAATTGAGAGGTAACACCCCTTTTAATAGGTTGTAGACGATCTCACAAATTTTCAGAATACAATCTCCAGAACAATGTTTTAAAATCCCCGTTTTTAAAGACGAGGAATAGTGAGGGTCCGATAACACTCTTAAAAGAGGGGCATGCGCTCTTAATCGCGTACAACATCCCTTTTTCTTCTTGGCCATCTTTGAAAACAATGAAGAGAAGTCTCTCATGTCACTCCCTTTTATAGTGTCTCTCTCTTAAGGAGGGGCATATCCTCCGTGTTTGTCGCTCTCGTGTTTATCTCTCGCTTTCTCCCTGACATAAATTTTTCCACAATATCGACATTTATATCTCAGACCTTTAGGTAGTTGAGGGGTGGAGGCCGTCAAGGGTTGAAAACGTGTGATTTTAGGGACATGAATGGGAACTTTAATTCCAGGGGAGGGAGGAGGAGAATGCCCACATTCACTCGAGGAAACACTTCTAAATCGCTGGCTCTTTGACTGCCTATGGGTCCCATAGCACGATCCATTCTCAGTTCTGCTTGTTTCTTGAGCAATTCTCCTATGGTCTTTTGTCTTTGTTCCTTAAAATACTGATTGATTTCGTTTTTTAAACTTTCGGGCATGGCTTTACGTTGAGCTAGAGTTTGAGGAGCAGATTTTCGCCTTTTCGCTGTTTTCTTGGGAGGGGCTTTTTTCTTCTTGGGTGGGGCTTTTTTCTTCTTGGGAGGGGCTTTTCTCTTCTTCTTTTTTCTGCTCTTTTGAGCTGCTCCTCCGACACGGACCATCCAATCCGGAAACACTCTTTGTTTCTTATTATCGACTCTTACCACTACACTCTTTAAACGACGAACCCGCCGTTTTTTAGGACTATTCCATTTGAATAAATGACGAATGATGACTCCACCTAGAAATCCAGCACCTCCGCGTTTTAAAATAGCTGTTTTTCTGTCTTCATCACTGGCCGATTGATCGGCAATGATCTTTAAATCTTGACGATGATTATTAATAAACTTTTGGGTCTGTTTATTGATAGGTAAGACCCCTTTCATTAAATTGCGAGCTCCCATGGCAAACCAATTCAATAAGGCTTTACGCCCTAATTCGATTAAATGGGCTCGCTTCGCGGGATCTCGTTCCCGCTGTAAACGTCGTAAGGTTCTCACTAATTTACTCTTGGCTGATGGAGCCATGATGAGATTGAAATGAACAATGACTCAGAAGAGTGTGAAACACTTTTATTTATACTCTTGAGGCATGTGTACAGTCAACATTTCAAACATTCGACTTCTCAATCGGTATTGGTCTGGGGTCTGGGGATTCAAGTCCACGAGAAGATATCCGTGAGGTACCTGGGTGGCTTCTTGATAAGCAGACATCAAATGAGGTAAAGCTAGCTGACGACTCAACACACTGATCTGAGATTTGTCTCTGGGATTTTTGAATAAGACTAAATAATGAGCATTCAAACTAATGGTGCGATGAGAGGCAGCTCGATCAAATAAATTCTGAGTGATGTAAATCACACTGGTATTCCGATGATGCGCTTTACGGGTAAACCAATCCACAATAGATTCGATGGCTTTTCCTCCCATCATGTCGTCAAAAATGAGTAAATGGGGCACACTCAAATTGGCTACTAATTTCTCGTCGTCTTCTGGAATATTTCGGATGAAAGATACTTTCTCTTTTAAAGAAGTGTAAGCGGGTTGCCATTCCCGATAACACCAGACGATTTTTTCGGGCCTGGGGGTGATCCAGTCTAGATTGTTCACTAATGTCTTGACGAATTCTGTTTTGCCCGATTTCGAGGGTCCAGCAACCACCATGGTAAATTCGTGTTTCAATTGAAAAGAAGGGAGGGGTGTCTCCTCGGAATACATGTTGATCAATGAAGGAAAAGTTGGGTTCAGGGTCTTATTTATAGTTAACACAGAAATAGGCGTTTGGACTGTTGAATCTCGCCTCGACAGATGGGGCAAAACTGAAAGGAAGGAGCACACAAAGCACAGCAGCATACGTGTCCGCAAGGTAGAAAAACGATTTGTAATTCCTCGTCTAAACAAATGTGACATTTTCCTCGAGCCTGGACGTCTGGTTGTGGGTTCAGTAGAGGTTTAATCTCAGGTAAAGGTTTATATCCCTGCTGATCTAAACCCGTAAATATACTCATCACCCACCCTCGTCCTTTATACAGATTGATGTAAGGACAATTGGGGTTCCAATAAGCATGTTCTACACAAGGATCGTCCTCGGGATCCCAATTACTAAAAGTCATTCCACAATGAAAACAGGTAGCGCTATCTTTCACTCCCCTGTAGTAAAGCCCGGCTCGAGCTAGGTCTGGTATTTTTCCTGAGAGAGGTTCTGGCCATCCCTGCTCAAAAGTAGCTTCTCTCTTTGAGAGCCGAGCATACTGGGGATAACGCATGGGTTGATCTAGCAATTTCTCAGTCATGACTGAACTTTTGATTTGTATTGCCCCCCTTTTTATAGGGAAGAAGAAAAACAACAACACATAAAAACAATTCAATTTTTTTTAATTCAAAAAAAAAGTCAAACATATTAACATATTAATAACCATAAGGTAAAGTGTTATAAGAAGGTAACAATTGTCTCTTATCATATACAATTCTATACTTTTT